>NW_026881446.1:0-34975 GCF_032173495.1 Musca vetustissima | reverse complement strand
TCAGATGTTCTCTGATAACGGCACGACGTTCGTGGGTCCATCTAAAGTGCTGGCTAGAGAATTTCTACAAGTTTCCCGAACAGCTGTCATTTCGAATTATGCGACTCAAAATGTGAGTTGGCATTTTATTCCACCCGGAGCGCCTCATATGGGCTGCCTCTGGGAAGCTGGCGTTAAAAGCTTTAAAATTCACTTTCGAAAGTTCGCCGGCTCTTTTAAATTTACCTTCGAGGAATTTTCCACGCTTTTGTCTAGAATTGAGGCATGTCGAAATTCGCGCCCACTTTCTCCAATCTCTAATGAGCCTACAGACTTTGCCGCTTTAACTCCAGGGCATTTCCTAATCGGTACTCCACTCCTCGTTCCAGTTGATCCACCTATTGAAAATAATCCGATCTCCTTAATCAATAGGTGGCAACGTTTGAAAGCTATTCATCAGAGTTTCTGTACTCGTTGGAAGACAGAATATCTCAAAGAGCTTCAGAAACGCAATAAGTGGCAAACGCAAGAAAAGGATCTTCGAGAAAACACACTGGTCGCAATATACGACGAAAATCTTCCTCCAAATTCTTGGCGACTCGGAAGAGTAAACAGGATCTACGTGGGCTCAGATCGCCATGTTCTAGTCGCAGACATCGTGACTCAAGGGGCCTAATTACGCGCCCTATCACCAAGTTGGTCGTCTTGTCCGATGACTAGCTTCCAACTTTCCAACTTTCCTACATTCCTAACTCCTATTAATGCCAACAAAGCCGGTAGCCCCATACCAGGGCAACTTTTTGTGCCGTCTCTGCCAGCGTCCCCATGCCCTACGTCCTGCATAAGTCCTGTTCTGATCCGTCCTTTTTTCCTATAGAACAACCATGCCCAAATATTCCTCCAATGCCAACAAAGCCGGTTCCCGTTCAGCCAAAATACCAAACTTTTGACTCTAAGGGACGTTGTGCCAGCTTACATTATTTTCAAGGTTTGATTCCAAGGTGAAGGTGGAGGGCGCTTTCAGAGTGGATAATCGTCCCCATGCCCTACGTAAGTGCTGGGAATTCCTGGACATGGACATGGCAGAGCGGTGGGCTGCAGTCCGTCAGCATAATTACTGCATGAATTGTCTGGCATTGGACCACTCCCATGGTTCCTGCTTGAGTGACACCGGGTGCCGTCACTGCAATAAATTCCACCACACCCTGCTTCATGTGGATCCTAAGTTGAAGGATCAAATTCTTCCACCTCCGAAACGAAACCGATCCCGTTCCGCGTCCCCACAACCGTCGACATCGAAAGCTGTGCGGCCTCATCCGACCACTGCCAAAACTGCCCGGCCTCAGCCGAATCCTGCGTCCGTTCCTGTAGGGAGTAAGAAAGGGTCACTCACGGCTCTAATTCAGCAAAACAGGACGATCCTTCTCCCCACGTTGCTCGTTCGCGTGGACGCAAAGAATGTTGCGCGTTGCCTCTTGGACTCCGTGTTTCGAGGGCGTTTGTGGACAAAATCCAAATTAAAACACTGACTCTAAGGGAGGAGACGTTGTGCCAGCTTACATTATTTTCAAGGTTTGATTCCAAGGTGAAGGTGGAGGGCGCTTTCAGAGTGGATAATCGAATTACCACGAAAACGCCTGCCGAGTCACTCCGGAAGAGTTTAAAAAGAATTTCCGACTTCCGATCTTTCTACGTCCACGTTCATGGCAGCTTTCCATCGATTTGTCTCACGACGTGGGTGTCCCGCTCAGATGTTCTCTGATAACGGCACGACGTTCGTGGGTCCATCTAAAGTGCTGGCTAGAGAATTTCTACAAGTTTCCCGAATAGCTGTCATTTCGAATTATGCGACTCAAAATGTGAGTTGGCATTTTATTCCACCCGGAGCGCCTCATATGGGCTGCCTCTGGGAAGCTGGCGTTAAAAGCTTTAAAATTCACTTTCGAAAGTTCGCCGGCTCTTTTAAATTTACCTTCGAGGAATTTTCCACGCTTTTGTCCAGAATTGAGGCATGTCGAAATTCGCGCCCACTTTCTCCAATCTCTAATGAGCCTACAGACTTTGCCGCTTTAACTCCAGGGCATTTCCTAATCGGTACTCCACTCCTCGTTCCAGTTGATCCACCTATTGAAAATAATCCGATCTCCTTAATCAATAGGTGGCAACGTTTGAAAGCTATTCATCAGAGTTTCTGTACTCGTTGGAAGACAGAATATCTCAAAGAGCTTCAGAAACGCAATAAGTGGCAAACGCAAGAAAAGGATCTTCGAGAAAACACACTGGTCGCAATATACGACGAAAATCTTCCTCCAAATTCTTGGCGACTCGGAAGAGTAAACAGGATCTACGTGGGCTCAGATCGCCATGTTCTAGTCGCAGACATCGTGACTCAAGGGGCCTAATTACGCGCCCTATCACCAAGTTGGTCGTCTTGTCCGATGACTAGCTTCCAACTTTCCTACATTCCTAACTCCTATTATATTCCTGCATAAGTCCTGTTCTGATCCGTCCTTATTTCCTATAGAACAACCATGCCCAAATATTCCTCCAATGCCAACAAAGCCGGTTCCCGTTCAGCCCCATACCAGGGCAACTTTTTGTGCCGTCTCTGCCAGCGTCCCCATGCCCTACGTAAGTGCTGGGAATTCCTGGACATGGACATGGCAGAGCGGTGGGCTGCAGTCCGTCAGCAAAATTACTGCATGAATTGTCTGGCATTGGACCACTCCCATGGTTCCTGCTTGAGTGACACCGGGTGCCGTCACTGCAATAAATTCCACCACACCCTGCTTCATGTGGATCCTAAGTTGAAGGATCAAATTCTTCCACCTCCGAAACGAAACCGATCCCGTTCCGCGTCCCCACAACCGTCGACATCGAAAGCTGTGCGGCCTCATCCGACCACTGCCAAAACTGCCCGGCCTCAGCCGAATCCTGCGTCCGTTCCTGTAGGGAGTAAGAAAGGGTCACTCACGGCTCTAATTCAGCAAAACAGGACGATCCTTCTCCCCACGTTGCTCGTTCGCGTGGACGCAAAGAATGTTGCGCGTTGCCTCTTGGACTCCGTGTTTCGAGGGCGTTTGTGGACAAAATTCAAATTAAAACACTGACTCTAAGGGAGGAGACGTTGTGCCAGCTTACATTATTTTCAAGGTTTGATTCCAAGGTGAAGGTGGAGGGCGCTTTCAGAGTGGATAATCGAATTACCACGAAAACGCCTGCCGAGTCACTCCGGAAGAGTTTAAAAAGAATTTCCCCCACCTCCTCTTTGCCGATCCAAAGTTTTTCCAATCGGCCGGCATAGACATCGTCATCGGAGTGGACATTTATCCGAAGGTGCAAGTATGTTGTCCGTCTCCCTTTCAAGGAAGGATTTCCAGAAACAGTTCGACTAGGACATTCCCGTCCCAGCGCGGTATCTCAATTCCTTCGTAATGAGAGCCGTTTACTCCGAAATCCTAAGTTCAAGATAGAGTATGATCAAATTTTGAGAGAGTACAGTCAGTTGAAACACATGATTCCTGTTCAGCTTCCGAGTTCCAATAAAGATTTATTCAATTACTATATGCCACATCACGCAGTTATTAAGCCGGAGAGTTCGACCACTAAGGTTCGTGTGGTATTTAATGCGTCTTCCACTTCTTCGAACGGTCAAAGTCTGAACGACATTTTGCATACAGGTCCAGTGTTGCAAAATGATTTGACCACGCTAATTCTTAAATGGCGATTTTTCCGATATGTGTTCAACGCTGACATCCAAAATATGTACCGTCAAATCCTTGTCCATTCTGATCATACACCATTCCAAAGAATAATATTCCGCAACCACCCAGGTGAAGACATCCAAGATTACGAGTTACAAACTGTCACGTTCGGTGTCAATTGTGCTCCGTACTTGACATCCAAAGGCAAGCATTATCCGCAAGTATATGTACGTTGATGATGTGCTTTTCGGTGCACATTCCATTTCAAATGCTGTTCAGTCCAAGAATCAGCTTAAAGCTGCTTTATCATCAGCTGGCTTCTCCCTTCGCAAATGGACAGCGAACTCAATGGATATTCTAGCGGATCTGCCAAAAGATCATTTGATGTGTGAAGATTTCCTAAATTTCGACGGCAGTAGCACAGCAAAAACGCTAGGAATTCGTTGGAACGCTCGTTCAGATTATTTCTTTTTTGCCACGTCGCCTTTTCCATCGTCATGTTCCTACACAAAGAGAGAGATTCTTTCCCAGATCTCCAAGCTGTTTGATCCAGCTGGCTGGCTTTCTCCAGTTATTGTTGTGGCAAAAATCATAATGCTGCAGATTTGGTCCGATGGCACTGGTTGGGACGATGTAATACTTCCGTCCACATTGTCGCATTGGAAAATGTTCCAGTCCAATTATTCAATTCTCGAACGAGTCAAAATTCTAAGATGGCTCCAATATAGTCCTTCTGCTGATGTCCACTTTCATGGTTTTTGCGATGCCTCTGAAAAGGCATACGCGACAGCCATATATGTGCGGATAGCTCAAGGTACCTCCATATCCACTCACCTGGTGTACTCCAAAACAAGAGTTGCTCCAGTCAAAACATTGTCCATTCCACGACTAGAGCTTTGTGGGGCTGTCCTCCTGGCGGAAATGATCGATTCCCTGCTTCCCATGCTAGACATTTCCAATTATTCCTTGTTCTGCTGGACAGACTCCACAATAGTTCTTTCCTGGCTTTCCAAACCTCCAGGTCATTGGCTGTCATTTGTGGCCAATAGGGTTTCCACTATAGTGCAAGTGGTGGATCCTTCCAGATTCCATCACGTTCCTTCCGAATCCAATCCTGCTGATCTGGCAAGTTGGCTTTCGAGCCGTGGAGCGCAAACCCGTCAAGGTCCATTTCTCCTACTTCAACGGCTCCACTGATATTCTTGAAGATTTCTCCTCCTATCCACGAGCGCTTCGAGTGTTTGCTTATGTGTATCGATTTTTCCGACGAACACATCCACGATTCCGTTCCACATTCTACCACGAGTCTCCACTAATTTCCAGTACTGAAATCCTAGTGGCTCGAAATTTATTGATCAAATGGTATCAGAAGTTGCATTTTCCTAATAAATACAAGAATTTGTCCAGCAAACAAGAAATTTCCACATCGAGTTCCTTATTGAATGTAAATCCGTTTCTGGACTCAGATGGTTTAATCCGTTCCTGTGGACGCTTAGATTCTTCTCCAGGTATTCCATAGGACGAAAAGCGTCCAATCATTCTTCCATACAACACTAAATTCTCCCGACTATATGTCGAATTTATCCATAAGGTCACTATCCATGGTGGCAACCAACTCGTTCTCCGGGTCATACGATCCCAGTTCTGGATCCTAAAAGTGAAGAACCTTATCAAGGCTACCATCCATAAATGCAAACCTTGTATTCTGTACAAAAAACATTGCCAAAAACAGATAATGGCAACACTTCCTCCTGAGCGCACCGAAATTACTCGTCCTTTCTCCCGCACAGGTCTCGACTTTGCCGGACCTTTCGATATCAAAAGTTATTGCGGACGAGCATGTCGAATTACGAAGGAAACGCACACGTTTTTGTTTGTTTTTCTACAAAAGCAATACACCTCGAAGCTACCTCCGACCTTTCTACGTCTACGTGCTGGCTAGAGAATTTCTACAAGTTTCCGGAACAGCTGTCATTTCCAATTATGTGACTCAAAATGTGAGTTGGTATTTTATTCCACCCGGCGTTAAAAGCTTTAAAATTCACTTTCGAAAGTTCGTTGGCTCCTTTAAATTCACCTTCGAGGAATTTTCCACGCTTTTGTCCAGAATTGAGGCATGTCTAAATTCGCGCCTACTTTCTCCAATCTCCAGTGAGCCTACAGACGTTGCCGCTTTAACTCCGGGGAATTTCCTAATCGGTACTCCACTTCTCGTTCTAGTTGATCCACCTATTGAAAATAATCCGATTTCCTTAGTCAATAGGTGGCAACGTTTGAAAGCTAGTCATCAGAGTTTCTGTACTCGTTGGAAGACAGAATATCTCAAAGAGCTTCAGAAAAGCAATAAGTGGCAAACGCAAGAAAAGGATCTTCGAGAAAACACACTGGTCGCGATATACGATGAAAATCTTCCTCCAAATTCTTGGCGACTCGGAAGAGTAACCAGGATCTACGTGGGGTCCGATCGCCATGTTCGAGTCGCAGACATCGTGACTCAAAGGGGCCTAATTACGCGCCCTATCACCAAGCAGGTCGTCTTGTCCGATGACTACCTTCCTAACTCCTATTATATTCCGTCCTTATTTCCTATAGAACAACCATGCCCAAATATTCCTCCAATGCCAACAAAGCCGGGTCCCGTTCAGTCCCATACCAGGGCAACTTTTTGTGCCGTCTCTGTCAGCGTCCCCATGCCCTACGTAAGTGCTGGAAATTCCTGGACATGGACATGGCTGAGCGGTGGGCTGCAGTCCGTCAGCATAATTACTGCGTAAATTGTCTGGCATTGGATCACTCCCATGGTTCCTGCTTGAGTGACACCGGGTGCCGTCACTGCAATAAATTTCACCACACCCTGCTTCATGTGGATCCTAAGTTGAAGGATCAAATTATTCCACCTCCGAAACGAAACCAATCCCGTTCTGCGTCCCCACAACCGTCGACGTCGAAAGCTGTGTGGCCTCATTCGACTACTGCCAAAACTGCCCGGCCTCAGCAGAATCCTGCGTCCGTTCCTGCAGCGAGTAAGAAAGGGTCACTCACGGCTCTAATTCACCAAAACAGGACGATCCTTCTCCCCACGGTGCTCGGACGCAAAGAATGTTGTGCGTTGCCTCTTGGACTCCGCACCGCCGGCGAGCCGTGTTTCGAGGGCGTTCGTGAACAAAATCCAAATTAAAACATTGACCCTGAGGGAGGAGACGTTGTGCCAGCTTACGTTGTTTTCAAGATTTTATTTTATTTATTATTATTTATAAAAGTGAAGAACCTTATCAAGGCTACCATCCATAAATGCAAACCTTGTATTCTGTACAAAAACATTGCCAAAAACAGATAATGGCAGCACTTCCTCCTGAGCGCACCGAAATTACTCGTCCTTTCTCCCGCACAGGTCTCGACATTGCCGGACCTTTCGATATCAAAAGTTATTGCGGACGAGCATGTCGAATTACGAAGGAAAAGCACACGTTTTTGTTTGTTTTTCTACAAAAGCAATACACCTCGAAGCTACTTCCGACCTTTCTACGTCTACGTTCATGGCAGCTTTCCATCGATTTGTCTCACGACGTGGGTGTTCCGCTCAGATGTTCTCTAATAATTCTCTAATAATCTAAGAATTTCTACAAGTTTCCCGAATAGCTGTCATTTCCAATTATGCGGCTCAAAATGTGAGTTGGCATTTTATTCCACCCGGAGCGCCTCATATGGGCGGCCTCTAGGAAGCTGGCGTTAAAAGCTTTAAAATTCACTTTCAAAAGTTCGTTGGCTCCTTTAAATTCACCTTCGAGGAATTTTCCACGCTTTTGTCCAGAATTGAGGCATATTTAAATTCGCGCCTACTTTCTCCAATCTCCAGTGAGCCTACAGACGTTGCCGCTTTAACTCCAGGGAATTTCCTAATCGGTACTCCACTTCTCGTTCCAGTTTATCCACCTATTGAAAATAATCCGATTTCCTTAGTCAATAGGTGGCAACGTTTGAAAGCTATTCATCAGAGTTTCTGTACTCGTTGGAAGACAGAATATCTCAAAGAGCTTCAGAAAAGCAATAAGTGGCAAACGCAAGAAAAGGATCTTCGAGAAAACACACTGGTCGCGATATACGATGAAAATCTTTCTCCAAATTCTTGGCGACTCGGGAGATTAACCAGGATCTACGTGGGGTCCGATCGCCATGTTCGAGTCGCAGACATCGTGACTCAAAGGGGCCTAATTACGCGCCCTATCACCAAGCTGGTCGCCTTGTCCGATGACTAGCTTCCGACTTTCCTACCTTCCTAACTCCTATTATATTCCGTCCTTATTTCCTATAGAACAACCATGCCCAAATATTCCTCCAATGCCAACAAAGCCAGTTCCCGTTCAGCCCCATACCAGGGCAACTTTTTGTGCCGTCTCTGCCAGCGTCCCCTTGCCCTACGTAAGTGCTGGAAATTCCTGGACATGGCAGAGCGGTGGGCTGCAGTCCGTCAGCATAATTACTGCGTAAATTGTCTGGCATTGGATCACTCCCATGGTTCCTGCTTGAGTGACACCGGGTGCCGTCACTGCAATAAATTTCACCACACCCTGCTTCATGTGGATCCTAAGTTGAAGGTCGTCGAAAGCTGTGTGGCCTCATTCGACTACTGCCAAAACTGCCTGGCCTCAGCAGAATCCTGCGTCCGTTCCTGCAGCGAGTAAAAAGGGTCACTCACGGCTCTAATTCACCAAAACAGGACGATCCTTCTCCCCACGGTGCTCGGACGCAAAGAATGTTGTGCGTTGCCTCTTGGACTCCGCATCGCCGACGAGCTGTGTTTCGAGGGCGTTTGTGGACAAATTAAAACATTGACCCTGAGGGAGGAGACGTTGTGCCAGCTTACGTTGTTTTCAAGATTTTATTCCCAGGTGAAGGTTGAGGGCGCTTTCAGAGTGGATAATCGGATTACCACGAACACGCCTGCCGAGTCACTCCCGGAGGATTTTAAGAAGAATTTCCCACACCTATTTTTTGCTGATCCAAAGTTTTTCCAATCGGCCGTCATAGACATCGTAATCGCGGTGGACATTTATCCGAAGGTGATATGGTGTATTCCCGAAGTGGGTTGCCGACCGCCCAGAGCACCATTTTTGGCTGGGCGATCTACGGACTATGCTCCTAGAAAATCTCCAGTGTTCCACATTGAAAAAAAAACATTGAATAAACTGAATTTTCATGAATGCACTATCGACTTTCTTTTCCCATAAAGCACAAACTTTACCTTTCAGATATCCAGCGAGAGGATCAGAATAGTATACGACATCCTGGATGGGCGTGTAGCCGTCGTATACATACAGCATTCCATTTATTCATGTATTCTTTCCACTCATATTCCATTGTAAACAGAAAGGAAATTAATGTGGAAATTCCAATTTGGTCACCCTAATCACATACCCTTAGTTTACAAGTCTGGTCACCCTAATTGCGTGACCTAAGTTTCGAGCGCATCCAGAAAATGTGATGGTATTGGTGCCGCTCTATTACTCAACATGTCCGTTTGTGTCCTCTTTGTAAGTTGTTCAAATTTTCCTTTGTTCTATTAAAATCACTTCTTTACCAACCTGCAACCACAATCGTTGAAATTGGTAAGCGCCGTTCTATTCTACGAATAAAATACAATAAAGAACCATAATTGTTCTTATTCCACCCAATTCTAATACACTTTGTTTTATTTCTACTCCTTTTCTTTTTTCACACAAAATCGAGGGGAAAATATTTCGAATTCCAAGAAATATTTTCTTTTCGAAAACAACATATAAACCAGCATTTTCCCGCAGAACTCCCCATAATTGGCAGAATCATTTTGGTTCTATTCGAACCGGATTTTTATTGCTGTTTTCATCATCCATCAAGTTAATCAAAACCAAGGTAAGTTTTGCTTTTATTATTTCGAAGTGAGAAAATACAATAGTGCATTTAAAAACAACAACAATTCAGTGCGTTAAACAAAGTGTGTTTTGCCGTCGGCAATTTGATTTTCCTTTCCTTATTCAACGCACAGTGTTCCAATTTAATTCCAAAAAATATTCATTTTTTCGCACGATAATTTATCCATTTACATTGAACATTTTACATCCAATTCAATTCCATAAATTTCCATTTAATATTCAGTGAAAAATTATTCCATTTATTTTTTCATAAAATCCCTATAAATATATTGAAATTTTTACTTATTTACACTAAAAAAATCAGGTTCGGGTGGAGCAAGAATTGGCGTGCCAATCAAAAAGTGACCTTGTGTCAATGGAGAAAAATCATTTGGATCTTCATCAGCTGGATTCAAGGGTCTAGATTTTAAGCATGATTCAATTCGTGTTAAAATAGTACAAAATTCTTCAAACGTAAAGTTCATTTCCGGAATTGATTTTCGCAAATGTATTTTAAAAGATTTGACGCCGGACTCCCATCGACCGCCCATATGGGGTGCCCCAGGAGGAATAAATTTTCAATTGAGAATTAGTGAATTTTTGAAAAATTGGAGTCTATCCTTTTTAATGACTTCAGCAGTTCCAACAAAGTTAGTTCCATTATCAGAAAATATACATGATGGACAATCCCGTCTGCCAACGAAGCGGAAAAATGCTGCAAGAAATGATTGGGTTGATAAATCGCTAGTAGCTTCTAAATGTATGGCCTTTGTTGCGAAACAGACAAAGACGCAAACGTATCCTTTTGTTATTAGACAAGCTCTTCCAGTAAAGTTTTTAATGTTAAATGGGCCAGCGAAATCGACTCCAGTATTGTTAAATGGGCGTGAAAGTAAGATTCTTTCTGGGGGGCAATGATGCCATTATTAGTCTGTGAGAATGGCTTTTGTACAATACACATGGTTTGCAGTTGTGGATGCCCTGTTTTACCAAGGGTTTTAATCTGAATATCTAAAATTCAGATCTTAAGACACTGTGAGAACTGGCGACTGTATTAATCTACCTTTAGCTCGCATGATACCCTTTGAAAATGCCAATTGTGGGAATCTTCACGGGGAAACTGGGCTGGTCGAAAATATTTCAATTGTGGAAATATCTGGCGTGAACATCCCGGGCCCCTTGCAGTACTACTGCAATGGAGACTTATGTACTTTATATGTGGTCCTTCGAGAGATATTCTCTTTGTACTAAAAAGTGAACTTTATGTGCTCTCACTGCGTGTTAATGATCGATTTTCCTTTCAATGAATTACTTGTTAACTGAGCATCAACCATTACTGTTGTCCTTGGTAAGCGGTCGTTTCAATACGAAAAACTAAATAAAGAACCATTATTGTTCGTTTTCACTAACTAAAATATTGCATTTTTTCCTTTTTCTTTTCCTTTTATTCCTTTCCATTTTCACTTGATGATAATTGTGAGGAAAATATTTCCACAATTGAAATATTTTCGAGGTTCACAGCAACAAACCGACCAGCCCAGTTTCCCCGTGAAGATTTCCACAATTGGCATCTTCATTTTGGTCCACATCGAGCCGGATTCCAGGTTTTCACTGTGAAATTTCCACATCATCATAATTTTTTCATCCAGAAAAGGGCAAGTTTGTGATTTGCTTTTAAAATTCAATACAAGTTTTTCCGTGCTAAAATTGATGTGCATTTTGCCGACGGCAATTTGCAATTTCTTATTTCACTGGCACAGTGTTTCATTTTTATAAAAAAGTGTTCCTCTAATTTCCTTACACCGAGTTTAAATTCCGTTCACTAATATTTAATCATTGCGTTTAATATTTCCATTATTGAAATATATTTTTCAATTTCTACTACAAATTTCATTATTATTTATTTCTTTCAATAAATTCCTTTTCGTCATTTCATTAATTTGTTCCATTACAAAGAAGAAAAAATAATTCCACATAGTTTATTCCATCTCGCGACAGTGAGTTTGTTCATTTCATTTTGCCGTTACATTACCGGCGCGAGATCAACAATATTCGCATCACCAGTGATTTGTTCTTGTTTACTTCTTCGACTCTTCCTATTACAAGAACTGGTTTGTTCATACACACACATACATTCTACTACTGCTTGTTGGGTCGTTTGCTCGCTCAGTCATCACAGGCAGTGTTAGATTGTTGTTGTCTCAACGGTGATAGTATTATTCCTTGTTCTCTTTAGTACACAGGCACCATACAGTCGTTCTGTTTATATGGTATATCTTATATATTTATAGTACATCCTACTGCCGGTAGGGGTCGCTATAATATATTTTAAAGTACTTATAAAAACGAAGTTCTATCCTTATTTCTCACAAATTATTGGTTTTTTCGGGACTTTTTTTCAAATATTTTATACATCCATCGACGGTTGTTATTCCTATTTCACTATACCGCCGATAGAGGTCGCTTTCCATATAACAAAAAGAACAAAACTGCCTTATTTCTTTCCTTTTTTGATTTTTCCGAATTTTTATTAATATTTCACAACACACTGTTTGTGAATTTGCAAAGTAAACTTTTTCAATTTCCATTGATACAATATTTTATAAATTACCGTCTGTCTTTTTAACTTTTTCAACGGCTTAAATTTTCACGATCGCAAAAAATGTTTGAATTACTTTGACATATTTTTTGATCCAGATATTTTACAACAACAATTAACACATCAATTGTTTTTCTATCTCGCGACAGCGTATTCCAATTCCTACATTTGCTATTGATGTGCCGTCGCGAGAACTATTTATTTTCTTATTCATCCAATTTTATCCACTACAGTTGTTATTGTTGTAGAATGCTAACAAAACAAGCATATAACATTTGCTATTTTCCAATTCATATATAACATTTGCTATTTTCCAATATATATAACAATTCAAAATATAATTTCCGTTCTTCATTCGAACTATTTATTCGTATTTCCATTCCGTTCTTCCAATTCAACAAAGGAGAAATACAAATAAAATTCGTAAATATTTTCAACAATATTCCAAATCCCCTCCGAGTTCCTATTCAACATCCTAACATTCCTAAAATGGACCACAAATTATTTTTATCTTCAGTCAAGCGTCTTCTAGAGTTTGACACGGCCGTTCAAAGGGGATTTTTTCCACTTACTTCCGCTCAAAATTCACTTATCCGAGCTTGAATTCATATGGGTTGAAATAAAATCCTTTTTTGCGAAATGCGTCGATTATCCCATAAATGGAAATAAAGCTGTAAATTCGGAGCCAGAGTTTCGCTTAACGTTTCATAACGCTTCTATTACTTATTCAGCTTGCATGGCGAAATTGAAACAAGTCATGGGGCAGTTTCCAAGTTCTCCCTATTCTACGCAAAAACTCAATGATTGTCCAAAATCATTAATTCAAATCCCATGTTCATTTCCAAAGTGTAGATTATGTTCATCATTCACATACACTATCCGGAATTGTCCAACGTTCATCGCCATGAACCCACAGCAACGTTGGGCAGAGATTATAAATTTAGGTCTTTGTCGGAACTATTTTTCCAAAACGCATACTGCGATTAATTGTCCGGCCAAATTCAATTGTGTTCTCTGTGAAAAGAAACACCATTCTAGGCTCCATGTTGATTCCGCCAACATCAATTCACCAAATCAGTCGCCTAACACCAATTCAAAATTTTGTTCGAAGATCGAATCCCCTCCCTTCCAAGATCCTCATTTACAGTCCATTTGTTCCAATGCAGAAGACGTTCCAACACCTAATTCGAAACCTAATTCAATTTTGTTAGCTTCTGGTTTGACGAATTACTTTCATTCCGATTTTATTTGCGATATTCCTACACATCTCCATTTTAATCCAAAGATGTTGTTCAATAAAACATGCATTATTCCGTTCATGCATTATTTACATGCTTCCTGCAAGATGAATTACGATATTGTCGCTCCCATTCCAATTTTCTATGGACAGAAAGCTTGCAAATCCGAAAGGTTCTCTGTCATGATGGAGCATGACATTTCCCGTCTAATTCCTTTTTCCGATACGTTGGAAGACTTCAACGTATACGTTGGACGACTTCAACGTATACGTTGAAGACTTCAACTTCAGAGAAGTCTTCTAAAATTCCAGTTTTTGTTTCCAATCCATTAAAGGCTACAAAATGCGAGAAGATTCTTAAAATTCCAGTTCCAGTTTCCAATTCAGCGAAGTCTTTCAATTCCGAAAAGATTCTTGAAATGTTGGAGTATCAAATTGTCGCACCGATTCCTATTCCATATCGACAGAAAGCCTCCAAACTCGATACTTTTTCTGGCGTGCAGGAGTACGACATTTTCACTTCAATTTCTGTTTCTTATCCAAAGATATCCTCCAATTCCGAGTGGATTTCTACAACATACGTTTTTCCGTTCCAGCGTACGAATTTGTCTGGCATCATTGAGTATGAGAAACGCATACACAAATCCATTTATCCTATTTGTGATCGTACTGATAACGAGAGATTAATTCAAAAATTCATTCCTTTGGAATTTAAATTTCGAATTCAACTTTCATGCGTGAGTAAAGAATTCGTTTACGACTTCCTGCGATCCGTAGCTACTACTATGGTGAATTTTTTCAATGTAATTCAAATGCTGTTACGCTACGACCTGAAGCCTTCCGTATCTAATATTCATTATCCTGTAGTTCCGAATTGTTTCGTTATCCTGTGTCCTAAATGGCTTTTTAATCGAAGTATTTGCATATTCCGTATTCTAGCAAATCTTCCCTCCGAACATACTCCATTCCAGATAATGCGATTCAGCAACCACCCCGGTGATCGATATCCTGACTTCCAGTTACAAATCGGCACATTACATGTCATTTGGAAACCGTACATTGCTATTCGTTTTTTCATTTCACTAGCCGATGTATTTCCGTTTACGTATCCTGTTGTTAATAATATTTTGCGTGATGTATTTGGTAGTACACATTCGGGTCAAGCTGCTACTAGATACAATCCATGGAATATTACTGCTTTAGAATCAGCTAGATATTCATTCTCGTTATTATATCCGACTCCAAATTGGGTCACTATTCCAAACCATGTCCATTCATTTCAGAATGCTGATATACATTGTATAAACTCTCTTCAAGTTTCCATTGCCATGAAATATCCTCGAATAGCTTTCCATGTGTACATATCCAATCACCTGGGCTATTCCAACGTAACTGTTGCGACAGTGGAAACACTGTATATTCCAAAATCTTTTCTTTCGTTAATTCGTTCCACACTTGATTTCCATTCTCCTTTAATTCCGTACCATTTCCAAAGTACAAATTCAAAACTATGTGCTGCAGAAATGTTTTCCATGCTGCTATACGTTTTCCAAAGTATAAGTTCCAAATTTTATTCCAACATACTTTTGATTATTACAAAATACCGAAAGCACTATTTTATATTTCTTCCAGCCTCCTGGCCTCCTGTCCTGCTGATGTGCTGTATCACACAACATTCCAATAGCAGCCCATTATATTTTTAAGTTAAATGTTAAAATTGCATTACATCCTTAATTTATCCTTAATCGTTTTAACAGTATTTCATTTTTGTAAGCAGATGTGAGCATATAAAGTACATAAATTTCCATTGCAGTAGTACTGCAAGGGGCCCGGGATGTTCACGCCAGATATTTCCACAATTGAAATATTTTCGACCAGCCCAGTTTCCCCGTGAAGATTCCCACAATTGGCATTTTCAAAGGGTATCATGCGAGCTAATGGTAGATTAATACAGTCGCCAGTTCTCACCTACAATGAGCGCCACACTATTATTTTACCGTACAATTCAAAATTAACACAATTACTTGTTGAATTTACAAATATATTAACATTACATGGTGGAAACCAACTAATGACACGTGTCTTAAAATCTGAATTTTGGATATTCAGATTAAAACCCTTGGTAAAACAGGTCATCCACAACTGCAAACCATGTGTATTGTACAAAAGCCATTCTCACAGACTAATAGTGGCATCATTGCCCCCCAGAAAGAATCTTACTTTCACGCCGATTTAACAATACTGGAGTCGATTTCGCTGGCCCATTTAACATTAATAACTTTACTGGAAGAGCTTGTCTAATAATTAAAGGATACGTTTGCGTCTTTGTCTGTTTCGCAACAAAGGCCATACATTTAGAAGCTACTAGCGATTTATCAACCTAATCATTTCTTGCAGCATTTTTCCGCTTCGTTGGCAGACGGGATTGTCCATCATGTATATTTTCTGATATTGGAACTAACTTTGTTGGAACTGCTGAAGTCATTAAAAAGGATAGACTCCAATTTTTCAAAAATTTACTAATTCTCAATTGAAAATTTATTCCTCCTGGGGCACCCCATATGGGCGGTCGATGGGAGTCCGGCGTCACATCTTTTAAAATACATTTGCGAAAATCAATTCCGGAAATGAACTTTACGTTTGAAGAATTTTGTACTATTTTAACACGAATTGTATCATGCTTAAAATCTAGACCCTTGAATACAGCTGGTGAAGATCCAAATGATTTTTCTCCATTGACACAAGGTCACTTTTTGATTGGCACGCCAATTCTTGCTCCACCCGAACCTGATTTTTCCGATGGTGACTAAACTCTAGCCATCAGATGGAAAAGACTCAAAATAATTTCCCAAAATTGTTGTTCTACACCGTAGAACCAAATTGAAATATGAAAAGGGAAATCTGAAAGAAGGGGATTTGATAGTTATTAAAGACGATAGACTCGCTCCGACTGAGTGAAAAATGGGTAGAATAATGAAAACTTATCACGGAATAGACACTAACGTACGGGTTGTTGACATATCAAAAGTTGTCAAATTGTTTTCCGACTGACTAGTCGGTCCCCCTTTACAAAAAACGTTGGTACTATTCCCTCACTCTTTTCAGACATGGCTGCCTACCTGGAAGATCGAGAATTTCAACTAGAGGCCCGATCCGGAAGACCAAGACACCATCAACACCTTTCGAGGTCGATAGACAGGCAGAACAGCAGCGAAAGAAGCAGGTCTTCCTAACGCCATCAAATCCGAAATGGAAGTCGCGAACGCCCCAGCTATTGGCAACACACCGGTGGACTATGTCAGGAGGACCACGCCCTCAGCTCGTGCCGCAGGTTTTTTAGCCTCTCTCCGCACCAACGGTATGAAACAGTGAAGAGAAGAAGCTACGGTCGATATTGCCTGACCAGCTGCCACAAATGCGATATACGCCACCACACCCTACTACATGGAGCACCACAGATTGAGGAACCAGCGAAACCAATACCCGACACACCTGGGACCTAGTATTTATCCCAACGGCAATGGTACGGGTGGTGGCCGAAGGGATAGAGACACATGCTACATTGAGGGCTCTGGTCAGTCAGTCATCGGTAATGTCGAGGATTTCATACTCGTCCTTTGAGCGATACTTGGGCACTGAAGGTGAACGCTCTTATTACAAATGAGCTGCCCTTTCGACCATACGAGGACCCCATAATTGAAGACCCAACGCAAGATTTCCCCACACACAGATTAGCCGATGTTGATCCAAGAGGAAATATCCCAATTGAAATTGAGCTAGGCTTGGAGACGTTTATGCCTGCGGAACAGCTTTGTACTTTCCTGGCTAATTAAGAATATGCCAATAAACTAGAGCGGAAAGTCTTCACTGAGTCGAATATCATGAAGCAGTTCTTTTTTAACTCTGAAACCTTTTTTAAAGTCGCCAGTTCTCACCTACAATGAGCGCCAACCTATTATTTTACCGTAAAATTCAAAATCAACACAAATACTTGTTGAATTTACACATAAAATAACATTACATGGTGGAAACCAACTACTGACACGAGTCTTAAAATCTGAATTTTTGATATTCAAATTAAAACCCTTGGTAACAAAGGTCATCCACAACTGCAAACCATGTGTATTGTACAAAAGCCAATCTCAAAGACAAATAATGGCATCATTCGCCCCCAGAAAGAACCTTACTTTTACGCCCATTTAACAATACTGGAGTCGATTTCGCTGGCCCATTCAACATTAAAAACATTACTGGAAGAGCTTGTCTAATAACTAAAGGATATGTTTGCGTCTTTGTCTGTTTCGCAACAAAGGCCATACATTTAGAAGCTACTAGCGATTTATCAACCCAATTATTTCTGGCAGCATTTTCCCGCTTCGTTGGCAGACGGGATTGTATATCATGTATATTTTCTGATAATGGAACTAACTTTGTTGGAGCTGCTGAAGTCATTAAAAAGGCTAGACTCCAATTTTTAAAAAATTTACAAATTCTCTCATCCAACACAACATTCAACAAAATCTCAATTGGAAATTTATTCCTCCTGGGGCACAGCATATGGGCGGTCGATGGGAGGCCGGCGTCAAATCTTTTAAAATACATTTGCGAAAATCAATTCCGGAAATGAACTTTACGTTTGCAGAATTTTATACCCTTGAGTCCAGCTGGTGAAGATCCAAATGATTTTTCTCCATTGACACAAGGTCACTTTTTGATTGGCACGCCAATTCTTGCTCCACCCGAACCTGATTTTTCCGATGGAGACTTAACTCTAGTCAACAGATGGAAAAGACTCAAAATAAGTTCCCAAATTGTTTGTCAAAGATGGAAATCAGAATATCTTAGAGAGCTACATCGTAGAACCAAATGGAAATATGAAAAGGAAAATCTGAAAGAAGGGGATTTGACTGAGCGAAAAATGGGTAGAATATTGAAAAATTATAACGGAATAGACACTAACGTACGGAGGACCGATAACTCGACCCATATCAAAAGTTGTCAAATTGTTTTCCGACAGACTAGTCGGTCCCCCCTTTACAAAAAACGTTGGTACTATCCTCTTTTCAGACATGGCTGCCTACCTGGAATATCGAGAATTTCAACTAGAGACCCGATCCGGAAGACCAAGACACCATCGACGCCATTCGAGGTCGATAGACATGCAGAACAGCAGCAAAAGAAGCAGGTCTTCCCAACGCCGTCAAATCCGAGATGGAAGACGCGAACGCCCTACCTATTGGCAACACGCGTGTGGACTATGCCAGGAGGACCACGCACAGTGGGAAAAAATGCAGATCTAGCGCGCAGAAAATAAAAGTAGATGTTTTACTGTATGTTTATCGATATTTGAGATAAGAGAATTTCAACTAGAGGCCCGATCCGGATGACCAAGACACCATCGACACCATTCGAGGTCGATAGACATGCAGAACAGCAGCGAAAGAAGCAGGTCTTCCCAACGCCGTCAAATCCGAGATGGAAGATGCGAACGCCCTAGCTATTGGCAACACGCGTGTGGACTATGCCAGGAGGACCACGCACAGTGGGAAAAATGCAGATCTAGCGCGCAGAAAATAAAAGTAGATGTTTTACTGTATGTTTATCGATATTTGAGATAAGAATAGATATAGATGGACAATATTAATTATTTGATGAACAAATTTGGAATTTTTTTTATTAACCCACTAAGCGCCGAATTTTTTTTAGAAAAACTTACATTTTTGGGTGAAAATTACTATTTTAAAGCTTTATAAACATTTTTACTAAGCAACATTTTTTGTTATAACTAATAGTACCCCTAAGCTTATTTTAAATTTCCGAAACTCTTGGACGGTAAAAAGTGGGTTAAGGGCAAACACTATTGTTATTATATGTATCTTTATTATTGTTAATATTATATAATATTATATATATATATATATATATATATTATATATCTAAAACATTAAACTATATATATTTTATAAAACTTAGGCATTACTTATTAAATACTAATCACATTCAGAATCCGAGTTTTGATCTGAATTATTTGGTAGCATTGGATCCTCTAGTAGTTTAAAGACTTCTTCAGATTGTGGCTCACTATATCGATGGTTAAGAGATGTACTACGAGACAAACTTCATATTTTTGGATCAGAAAAAATAAAATATCCCTCATTGTTTCCTCACGACTATTTTTTCTGGGGTACAGTTCCCTGTAGTTCCGAAAGTTTCCGAAAGATCGACGATGCCAAGCCAGGTTGGTTAAAAAAATGCCTAGCAATATTGCCATCGTTTGTTGTTCCGGATACTGACTTAGGTGTGTCAACAATAATGTGGATTTCTTCCTTCAAATCATTAATGATACGTGCCTTCTTTTCTTCGAAAAGTGGCCGATCGGAGCTATTAATTTTTCACTTTTTTAAAACCAGTCGGTATGAAATGTGCAATATACATTCTAAACATCGAATCCTTGCATGTAAGGTAGACAGGCCGTATTCGTATAAATTAATGTTTGGTGTTAATGACGAAATTTTGTTGTAATTTGCTTATAGCGTAAACCATAAATGTAGGTAAAACCGTGTGTATATGAATGTTACACCAATGATATTTTTCAGGGTTAATAAAGTAGACCCTTTACCTGCGGTATTTGTGAAGACTCTTACAACCGATTTCGTTGTAATTTCAATTTTTATTTAGAAAGACATTTGTAATAAAGGAATATTCAGAGCATTAGTTTAAAATCAATGTTTGGAGTAGCTTAATTTAATACCCTCATACTCACACTTATTACTCTGGAACTTTAGGACGGACATTTTGAACGTGTTTTTTTCTTATCTGCCATGTTGTGATCTATTCCAAGTCATATCTGATCAATTATATCAACAAAATTCACAAATTTTGAATTTTATTTGAATAAAACCTTAAGAAAGCTTCCTACACCAAATTGGCATTTCTTCAAAAAATTGCCGTAAATCCGATAGTCGCAGGAAAAAAATTAGTATGATGTTCGAGACCGACACACCAAAAAACTAAAAAAATACATATATTTAGCTCGAAACACCTAAATTAAAATAACTTATAAGTTATATAACTATTCCATTTAATTAAATACCAATACTATATATCAAAAACGACTTATAAGTTATATAACTATTCCATTTAATTAAATACCAATACTATATATCAAAAACGGACAAAATTCCATAATAAAATATTCACAGAATTCTCACGACCATCGCAACTTCATAGCTAAATTATTTATTCGGATTATTTTATACGGACTTAAGCAGCCTGACCAGCTGCCACAAATGCGATATTCTCCACCACACCCTGCTGCATGGTGCACCACAGATTGAGGAACCAGCGCAATACCCGAGACAATCATAAAATTTACCTGCGACCTAGTATTTATCCCAACGGCAATGGTACGTGTGGTGGCCGAAGGTATAGAGACACATGCTACATTGAGGGCTCTGGTCAGTCAGTCATCGGTAATGTCAAGGATTTCATACTCGTCCTTTAGGCGGCTGGGACTGCGATCGTTCCTTTACAAGCAAAAGCGATTTACCTCCTTTAAAATTATGGCACGCAACACGAGCGATACTTGGGCACTGAAGGTGAACGCTCTTATTACAAATGAGATGCCCTATCGACCTTGCGAAGATCCCATAATTGAAGACCCAACCCAAGATTTCCTCACACACAGATTAGCCGAGGTTGATCCGTTGATCCAAGAGGAACCATCCCAATTGAAATTGAGCTAGGCGGCGATACCTACACTGCAATTAGTCGAGAGGGCAAGTTTTTTACTGGGCTTGAAGACTTTTATGCCTGCGAAACAGCATTGCGCTTTGTACATTCCGGGCCAATTAAGAATATGCCAATAAACTAGAGCGGCTGAAGTCATTAAAAAGGATAAACTCCAATTTTTCAAAAAATTACAAAATTCTCTCATCCAACACAACATTTAACACAATCTTAATTAACCCTTTCAGTGTCAAAAAATTTTTTGTCGGAATAAAAATCGAAAATTTTGTACTTAAAATCATATCCGCAACAGCGTTATGAAACAGTGGAGAGAAGTAGCTACTGCCGAAATTACCTGACCAGCTGCCACAAATGCGATATTCTCCACCACACTTGCTGCATGGTGCACCACAGATTGAGGAACCAGCGCAACCAATACCCGAGACAATCATAAAATTTACCTGCGACCTAGTATTTATCCCAACGGCAATGGTACGTGTGGTGGCCGAAGGGATAGAGACACATGCTACATTGAGGGCTCTGGTCAGTCAGTCATCGGTAATGTCAAGGATTTCATACTCGTCCTTTAGGCGGCTGGGACTGCGATCGTTCCTTTACAAGCAAAAGCGATTTACCTCCTTTAAAATTATGGCACGCAACACGAGCGATACTTGGGCACTGAAGGTGAACGTTCTTATTACAAATGAGCTGCCCTTTTGACCATACGAGGACCCCATAATTGAAGACCCAACGCAAGATTTCCCCACACACAGATTAGCCGATGTTGATACAAGAGGAACCATCCCAATTGAAATTGAGCTAGGCGGCGATACCTACACTGCAATTAGCCGAGAGGGCAAATTTTTTACTGGGCTTGGAGACGTTTATGCCTGCGAAACATCATTGCACTTTGTACATTCCGGGCCAATTAAGAATATGCCAATAAACTAGAGCGGCTGAAGTCATTAAAAAGGATAAACTCAAATTTTTCAAAAATTTACAAAATTCTCTCATCCAACACAACATTCAACACAATCTTAATTAACCCTTTCAGTGTCAAAAAAAATTTTGTCGAAATAAAAATCTAAAATTTTGTACTTAAAATCATATAAAGGCACGGAGTTTAGAAAAAAAGAGTAATTCTTAATTTAACCCTTGGACAGTTTTGTCTGACTTTCAGCAAAAACAAAAACATCAATTGTAACGGTACATAGGATATACGAAAAATCGCAAAGAAAGTGAGTAATTTTAAATGTCGAATATATTCAACAAATCACTGAAAGGGCTAAAAATTTATTCCTCCTGGGGCACCCCATATGGGCGGTCGATGGGAGGCCGGCGTCGAATCTTTTAAAATACATTTGGAAAATCAATTCCGGAAATGAACTTTACGTTTGAAGAATTTTGTACTATTTTAACACGAATTGAATCATGCTTAAATTCTAGACCCTTGAGTCCAGTTGGTGAAGATCCAAATGATTTTTCTCCATTGACACAAGGTCACTTTTTGATTGCCACGCCAATTCTTGCTCCACCCGAAACTGATTTTTCCGATGGTGACTTAACTCTAGCCAACAGATGGAAAAGACTCAAAATAATTTCCCAAAATTTTTGTCAAACATGGAAATCAGAATATCTTATAGAGCTACACCGTAGAACCAAATGGAAATATGAAAAGGGAAATCTGAAAGAAGGGGATTTGATAGTTATTAAAGACGATAGACTCGCTCCGACTGAGTGAAAAATGGGTAGAATATTGAAAACTTATCACGGAATAGGAACGATAACTCGACCCATATCAAAAGTTGTCATATTGTTTTCCGACTGACTAGTCGGTCCCCCCTTTACAAAAAACGTTGGTACTATCCTCTCACTCTTTTCATTCATGGCTGCCTACCTCTCTCCGCACCAACGGTATGAAGCAGTGGAGAGAAGAAGCTACTGCCGAAATTGCATGACCATCTGCCACAAATGCGATATCCTCCACCACACCCTACTACATGGAGCTCCACAGATTGAGGAACCAGACACCTGGGACCTAGTATTTATCCCAACGGCAATGGTACGTGTGGTGGCCGAAGGGATAGAGACACGAGGATTTCATACTCGTTCTTTAGGCGGCTGGGACTGCGATCGTTCCGTTACAAGCAATCGCGATTTACCTCCTTTAAAATTATCGCACGCAACACGAGCGATACTTGGGCACTGAAGGTGAACGCTCTTATTACAAATGAGCTGCACTATCGACCATACGAGGACCCCATAATTGAAGACCCAACACAAGATTTTCCCACACACAGATTAGCCGATGTTGATCCAAGAGGAAATATCCCAATTGAAATTGAGCTAGGCGGCGATACCTACACTGCAATTAGTCGAGAGGGCAAATTTTTTACTGGGCTTGGAGACGTTTATGCCTGCGAAACTGCATTGGGCTTTGTACTTTCAGGGCCAATTAAGAATATGCCAATAAACTAGAACGGAAAGTCTTCACTGAGTCATGGGGGCGCAGAATGTATGGTCTTATACTATACTGATGGATGCCACTGTAATGTTGTTTTTCAAAAATTGGCTGGCGGTACCCAATATTTACAAATAAATATGTACACACTTACATACATACATTCGCAGCCGCTAGCCAATACCCTTTTGCTGCCTTCCAATAACATTGGAAAACATAAGTAGGCTTTAAAAAGCATAGCGGACAGCAAAGGAGATTGTTATCTTTCGGCATTACATGCAACACAAAAAAACAAATCTTATAATAACAAGTGGAAAAACACAAAAAACGGTTTGTACACGAAACACCATTATTATATCTATTATTGTGTCCACGATAGGATGATAGTATTTTTAAACCCTTCACCACACTGTAGAACAGGGTATTATGTCTTACTGCATATGCAGGCAAAAGGATACGAGATAGACACATGGTTCCTTTTGAGAATATGCATAGAACCACTTACTAAGCCGCTGTCCATTTTAAATTGTAAACAAAGTACAGGTCGCATTTATGATCCGAATTGAATTAATTTGGCATATGTCACTTATTTGGCCCAAGGACAAACACTATGGAAATTGGGAAAAATCGGTTCAGTTTTATTTATTTTGATCATTTGAAATGATGTTGGCAACACTTGAATTACGTTATCTTGGTATTCTTACAATTTCTTGTAACCAACAAGAATCTTTATTTTGCATTACTATTTGTACAATTTTTAATTGCCGTTAGGTTATTGGTCTGCATACCCTAAAAACATTAATAACTAAATTATGTCTCTTATTGCTGACTTAAAAAAATTAAATTAATATTTATGTAGTTCAGAAATATGTCTATTTGAACAACACACACAAACAACTTACATATACAGCATCAAATATGGATTATTATTAACATATACAACCACTGGTTTTATCGTGGTTAATGTGTTGCCTTAAGATTTTCTCATAGAAAACTTCACAAATGACTGAGGTTAGTAAAAAACGAACAAACGGGCAAGACCTTTTATAAATATTTGTATATAGTATTGGAATTTATTTCACTACGTTTACTGTTTATTTTTTTGTTAATTACACAATTTCGTAAAAAATAATTGGCCACCACATGAAATTATTGAAGAAACTAATATTGAAGCAAAACCAGTTAAGGTTTTGGTAACTAACATCGGGGAAGACCCATTAACGAATTTCTCATCTTTATCGAAAGTTTACCGTACCTTTGCATATGTTTTGAGATTTCGGAGAAATGCTGGAGAAAATAGACGAAATTTGAGAATTACATCTCCAGAACTTACTGCAGAAGAAATCCATGAAGGCAAAAGAGCTGTCATAATCAGTACACAAAAATTCTACTTTCCAGCTGAATATGAATTATTACAAAAAGGATCTCGAATATCATCAAGCAGTTCTTTATTAACCCTGAACCTTTTTTTAGACTCGAAGGGTATCATGCGAGCTAATGGTAGAATAATACAGTAGCCAGTTCTCAAATACAATGAGCACCACCCTATTATTTTACCGTACAATTCAAAATTAACAAAATTACCTGTTGAATTTACTAATAAAATAACATTACATGGTGGAAACCAACTAATGACACGTGTCTTAAGATCTGAATTTTGGATATTCAGATTAAAACCCTTGGTAAAAAAGGTCATCCACAACTGCAAACCATGTGTATTGTACAAAAGCCAATCTCAAAGACAACTAATGGTATCATTGCCCCCCAGAAAAAACTTTACTTTCACGCCCATTTAACAATTTAACATTAAAAACTTTAGTGGAAGAGCTTGTCTAATAACTAAAGGATACGTTTGCGTCTTTGTCTGTTTCGCAACAAAGGCCATACATTTAGAAGCTACTAGCGATTTATCAACCCAATCATTTCTTGCAGCATTTTCCCGCTTCGTTGGCAGACGGGGTTGTTCAACATGTATATTTTCTGATAATGGAACTAACTATGTTGGAGCTGCTGAAGTCATTAAAAAGGATAGACTCCAATTTTTCAAAAATTTACAAAATTCTCTCATCCAACACAACATTCAACAAAATCTCAATTGGAAATTTATTCCTCCTGGGGCACCCCATATGGGCGGTCGATGGGAGGCCGGCGTCAAATCTTTTAAAATACGTATGCGAAAATCAATTCCGGAAATGAACTTTACGTTTGAAGAATTTTGTACTATTTTAACACGAATTGAATCATGCTTAAATTCTGGACCCTTGAGTCCAGCTGGTGAAGATCCAAATGATTTTTCTCACTTTTTGATTGGCACGCCAATTCTTGATCCACCCGAACCTGATTTTTCCGATGGTGACTTAACTCTCGCCAACAGATGGAAAAGACTCAAAATAATTACCCAAAATTTTTGTCAAAGATGGAAATCAGAATATCTTAGAGAGCTACACCGTAGAACCAAATGGAAATATGAAAAGGGAAATCTGAAAGAAGGGGATTTGATAGTTATTAAAGACGATAGATTCGCTCCGACTGAGTGAAAAATGGGTAGAATATTGAAAACTTATCACGGAATAGACACTAACGTACGGGTTGTTGACATACGTACTACCGGAGGAACGATAACTCGACCCATATCAAAAGTTGTCAAATTGTTTTCCGACTGACTAGTCGGTCACCCCTTTACAAAAACCGTTGGTACTATCCTCTCACTCTTTTCAGGCATGGCTGCCTACCTGGAAGATCGAGAATTTCAACTAGAGGCCCGATCCGGAAGACCAAGACACCATCAACACCTTTCGAGGTCGATAGACAGGCAGAACAGCAGCGAAAGAAGCAGGTCTTCCCAACGCCGTGAAATCCGAGATGGAAGACGCGAACGCCCTAGCTATTGGCAACACGCGTGTGGACTATGCCAGGAGGACCACGCACAGTGGAAAAAATGCAGATCTAGCGCGCAGAAAATAAAAGTAGATGTTTTACTGTATGTTTATCGATATTTGAGATAAGAATAGATATAGATGGACAATATTAATTATTTTATGAACAAATTTGGAATTTTTTTTATTAACCCACTAAGCGCCGAATTTTTTTTTTGAAAAACTTACATTTTTGGGTGAAAATTACTATTTTAAAGCTTTATAAACATTTTTACTAAGCAACATTTTTTGTTATAACTAATAGTACCCCTAAGCAATTTTAAATTTCCGAAACATTTGGAGTGTAAAAAGTGGATAAGGGCAAATACTATTGTTATTATATGTATCTTTATTATTGTTAATATTATGTATCTAAAACATTAAACTATATATATATTTTATAAAATTTAGGCATTACTTATTAAATACTAATCACATTCAGAATCCGAGTTTTGATCTGATTTATTTGATAGCATTGGATCCTCCAGTAGTTTAAGAACTTCTTCAGATTGTGGCTCACTATATCGATGGTTAAGAGATGTACTACGAGACAAACTTCATATTTTTGGATCAGAAAAAATAAAAGATCACTCATTGTTTCCTCACGACTATTTTTTCTGGGGTACAGTTCCCTGTAGTTCCGAAAGGTTTTTTTTTTCTGGATTCCATGGCTTCTTCAGACAACATTCCTATGGGCAAAGCTGCACATTTAATTATATCAGCTCCATGCAGTAATATTTTGTGTATGCTTGAAGGCATATAGAACCAAGGATATAATTCCACGAAAAGAATAAATGTTTCCCCAGTAAGTTCTTTAAATGACTCTGCGTTAATAGCATATCCACAGTACATGATTGAAAGGATGATACTAAAATTTTTAATTATTTTTTCATCACACCAATTATCGTCTATGCCAAGCCAGGTTGGCTAAAAAAATGCATAGCAGTCTTGCCATCGTTTGTTGTTCCGGATACTGACTTAGGTGTGTCAACAATAATGTGCATTTCTTCCTTCAAATCATTAATGATACGTGCCAATAAACTAGAACGGAAAGTCTTTACTGATTCATGGGGGAGGAGACTGTGTGGTCTTGTACTATACTTATGAATGCCAATGTAATGTTGTTTTTCAAAAATTGGCTAGCGGTACCCAATATTTACAAATAAATATGTACACACTTACATAAATACATTCGCAGCCGCTAGCCAATACCCTTTGCTGCCTTCCAATAACATTGGAAAACATAAGTAGGCTTTAAAAAGCATAGCGGACAGCAAAGGAGATAGTTATCTTTCGGCATTACATGCAACACAAAAAACAAATCTTATAATATCTTATAATAACAAGTGGAAAAACACAAAAAACGGTTTGTACACGAAACACCATTATTATATCTATTATTGTGTCCACGATAGGATGTTAGTATTTTTAAACCCTTCACCACACTGTAGAACAGGGTATTATGTCTTACTGCATATGTTTGTAACAGGCAAAAGGATACGAGATAGACAGATGGTTTCTTTTGAGAATATGCATAGAACCACTTACTAAGCCGCTGTCCATTTTAAATTGTAAACAAAGTACAGGTCGCATTTATGATCCGAATTGGATTAATTTGGCGTATGTCACTTATTTGGCCCAAGGACAAACACTATGGAAATTGGGAAAAATCGGTTCAGATTTATTTATTTTGATTATTTGAAATGATGTTTGCAACACTTGAATTACGTTATCTTGGTATTCTTACAATTTCTTGTAACCAACAAGAATCTTTATTTTGCATTACTCTTTGTACAATTTTTAATTGCCGTTAGGTTACTTGTCTGCATACCCAAAAAACATAAATAACTAAATTATGTCTCTTATTGCTGACTTAAAAAAAATTAAATTAATATTTATGTAGGTCAGAAATATGTTCTATTTGAACAACACACACAAACAACTTACATATCCAGCATCAAATATGGATTATTATTAACATCTACAACCACTGGTTTTATCGTGGTTAATGTGTTGCCTTGAGATTTTCTCATAGAAAACTTCACAAATGACAGAGGTTAGTAAAAAACGAACAAACGGGCAAGACCTTTTATTAACATTTGTATATAGTATTGGAATTTATTTCACTACGTTTACTGTTTATTATTTTTTGAATAACAAAATTTCGTAAAAAATAGTGGTGATATAGAAAATCTTAAAATTCCAAGATGGATTCATTACTCTCCACGCAGCAATATTGAAAAGACTCAAAATAATTACCCAAAATTTTTGTCAAAGATGGAAATCAGAATATCTTAGAGAGCTACACCGTAGAACCAAATGGAAATATGAAAAGGGAAATCTGAAAGAAGGGGATTTGATAGTTATTAAAGACGATAGACTCGCTCCGACTGCAGAGCTGTTTTACTGTCAAAATTGACAGCCTCAATATTAAAAAACCTTCAAATTTTTCTGTACAATATTGGACCGATTCCACAATAGTTCTGGCTTGGCTTAGAAACTTTTGTCGGGAATCGAATATCTTAGATCTTAGAAAATGTTGGAAATGAAAACTGGACACATGTAGACTCAGAAGATAACCCAGCGGACATTGCGAGCCGCGGTTGCCCACCTAGCGGTCCATTGCGGACCGCATTGGTTAAAATTACCAAAAAAACAATTGGCCACCACATGAAATTGTTGAAGAAACTAATATTGAAGCAAAAGCAGTTAAGGTTTTGGTAACTAACATTGGGGAAGACCCATTAACGAATTTCTCATCTTTATCAAAGTTTACCGTACCTATGCATATGTTTTGAGATTTCGGAGAAATGCTGGAGAAAATAGACGAAATTTGAGAATTACTCTCCAGAACTTACTGCAGAAGAAATCCATGAAGGCAAAAGAGCTGTCATAATCAGTACACAAATATTCTACTTTCCAGCTGAATATGAATTATTACAAAAAGGATCTCGAATATCGTCGAGCAGTTCTTTATTAACCCTGAACCCTTTTTAAGACTCGAAGGGTATCATGCGAGCTAATGGTAGATTAATACAGTATATTACCTATTATTTTACCGTACAATTCAAAATTAACACAATTACCTGTTGAATTTACAAATAAAATAACATTACATGGTGGAAACCAACTAATGACACGTGTGTTAAGATCCGAATTTTGGATATTCAGATTAAAACCCTTGGTAAAAAAGGTCATCCACAACTGCAATGGCAACCTTATTGTCACGCCCATTTAACAATACTGGAGTCGATTTCGCAGGCCCATTTAACATTAAAAACTTTAGTGGAAGAGCTTGTCTAATAACTAAAGGATACGTTTGCGTCTTTGTCTGTTTCGCAACAAAGGCCATACATTTAGAAGCTACTAGCGATTTATCAACCCAATCATTTCTTGCAACATTTTCCCGCTTCGTTGGCAGACGGGGTTGTTCAACATGTATATTTTCTGATAATGGAACTAACTTTGTTGGAGCTGCTGAAGTCATTAAAAAGTATAGACTCCAATTTTTCAAAAATTTACAAAATTCTCTCATCCAACACAACATTCAACAAAATCTCAATAGGAAATTTATTCCTCCTGGAGCACCCCATATGGGTGGTCGATGGGAGGCCGGCGTCAAATCTTTTAAAATACGTTTGCGAAAATCAATTCCGGAAATGAACTTTACGTTTGAAGAATTTTGTACTATTTTAACACGAATTGAATCATGCTTAAATTCTAGACCCTTGAGTCCAGCTGGTGAAGATCCAAATGATTTTTCTCACTTTTTGATTGGCACGCCAATTCTTGATCCACCCGAACCTGATTTTTCCGATGGTGACTTGTTGATGGGTAGAATATTGAAAACTTATCACGGAATAGACACTAACGTACGGGTTGTTGACATACGTACTACCGGAGGAACGATAACTCGACCCATATCAAAAGTTGTCAAATTGTTTTCCGACTGACTAGTCGGTCACCCCTTTACAAAAACCGTTGGTACTATCCTCTCACTCTTTTCAGGCATGGCTGCCTACCTGGAAGATCGAGAATTTCAACTAGAGGTCCGATCCGGAAGACCAAGACACCATCAACACCTTTCGAGGTCGATAGACATGCAGAACAGCAGCGAAAGAAGCAGGTCTTCCCAACGCCATCAAATCCGAGATGGGAGATGCGAAAGCCCCAGCTATTGGCAACACGCCTGTGGACTATGCCAGGAGGACCACGCACAGCGCAGAAAATAAAAGTAGATATTTTACTGTATATTTATCGATATTTGAGATAAGAATAAATATAGATGGACAATGTTAATTATTTTATGAACAAATTTGGAATTTTTTTATTAACCCACTAAGCGCCGATTTTTTTTAGAAAAACTTAAATTTTTGGGTGAAAATTACTATTTTAAAGCTTTATAAACATTTTTAGTAAGCAACATTTTTTGTTATAACTAATAGTACCCCTAAGCTTATTTTAAATTTCCGAAACATTTGGAGGGTTAAAAGTGGGTTAAGGACAAACACTATTGTTATTATATGTATCTTTATTATTGTAAATATTATATATCTAAAGCATTAAACTATATATATTTTATAAAATTTAGGCATTACTTATTAAATACTAATCACATTCAGAATCCGAGTTTTGATCTGAATTATTTGGTAGCATTGGATCCTCCAGTAGTTTAAGGACTTCTTCAGATTGTGGCTCACTATATCGATGGTTAAGAGATGTACTGCGAGACAAACTTCATATTTTTGGATCAGAAAAAATAAAAGATCCCTCATTGTTTCCTCACGACTATTTTTTCTGGGGTACAGTTCCCTGTAGTTCCGAAAGTTTTTATTTCTGGATTCCATGGCTTTTTCAGACAACATTCCTATGGGCAAAGCTGCACATTTAATTATATCAGCTCCATGCAGTAATATTTTCTGTATGATTGAAGGCATATAGAACCAAGGATATATTTCCACTAAAAGAATAAATGTTTCCTCAGTAAGGTTTTTAAATGACTCTGCGTTAATAGCATATCCACAGTACATGGTTGAAATGATGATACTAAAATTTTTAATTATTTTTTTATCAACACCAGTTATCGGCGATGCTAAGCCAGATTGGCTAAAAAATGCCTAACAGTATTGCCATCGTTTGTTGTTCCGGATACTGACTTAGGTGTGTCAACAATAATGTGCATTTCTTCCTTCAAATCATTAATGATACGTGCCTTTTTTTCTTCGAAAAGTGGCCGATCGGAGCTATTTATTTTCCACTTTTTTAAAACCAGTCGGTATGAAATGTGCAATATACATTCTAAACATCGAATCCTTGCATGTAAGGTAGACAGGCCGTATTCGTATAAGTTGATGTTTGGTGTTAATGACGAAATTTTGTTGTAATTTGCTTATAGCGAAAACCATAAATGTAGGTAAAACCGTGTATACATGAATGTTACACTAATGATATTTTTCAGGCTTCATAAAGTACACCCTTTAACTGCGGTATTTGTGAAGACTCTTACAACCGATTTCGTTGTAATTTCAATTTTTATTTAGAAAGACAATTAGAATAAAGGTATATTCAGAGCATAAGTATAAAATCAATGTTTGGAGCAGCTTTCTTAAATACCCTCTTACTCACACTCATTACTCTGGAACCTTAGGACGGACATTTTGAACGTGTTTTTTTCTTATCTGTCATGCTGTGATCTATTCCAAGTCATATCTGAGCAATTATATCAACAAAATTCACAATTTTTTAATTTTATTTGAATAAAACCTTAAGAAAGCTTCCTACACCAAAATGACATTTTTTCAAAAAATGCCATAAATCCGATAGACGCAGGAAGTCGCAGGAAAAAAATTAGTATGATGTTCTAGACAGACACACCAAAAAATTAAAAAAATACATATATTTAGCTCGAAACACCTAAATTAAAATAACTTATAAGTTATATAACTATTCCATTTAATTAAATACCAATACTAGAAGACCCAACCCAAGATTTTCCCACACACAGATTAGCCGATGTTGATCCAAGAGGAAATATCCCAATTGAAATTGAGCTAGGCGACGATACCTACACTGCAATTAGTCGAGAGGGCAACTTTTTTACTGAGACGTTTATGCCTGCGAAACAGCTTTGTACTTTCCGGACCAATTAAGAATATGCCAATAAACTAGAACGGAAAGTCTTCACTGAGTCACGGGGGCGGAGAATGTATGGTCTGGTACCATACTTATGGATGCCACTGTAATGTTGTTTTTCAAAAATTGGCAAGCGTTACCCAATATTTACAAATAAATATGTACACACTTACATACATACATTCGCAGCCGCTAGCCAATACCCTTTGCTAACTTCCAATAACATTGGAAAACATAAGTAGGCTTTAAAAAGCAAAGCGGACAGCAAAGGAGATAGTTATCTTTCGGCATTAAATGCAACACAAAAAAAAACAAATCTTATAAATAACAAATGGAAAAACACAAAAAACGGGTTGTACACGAAACAACATTATTGTGTCCACAATAGGATGTTAGTATTTTTAAACCCTTCACCACACTGTAGAACAGGGTATTATGTATTACTGCATATGTTTGTAACAAGTAAAAAGAAACGAGATAGACACATGGTTCTGTTGAAAGTATATTATTTGCTCTGCTCTGGTGGATTGAAGGAAAGTCGTGTTGTGCTCTGGCTGGTGGCTTTATTGAGAGTGAACAATTTACAACTTACACACTAGACAAGAAATCTTACTACTACGAATATTTACATTGTTGTGTGTAGGTCACACTAGGCGAACTAATCGCAATTACTCTACGCATGTATGTTGTGTGTTGGAAGTCCGTAACGTGGACATTCAATATTTACAACAGGTTCCTTTTGATAATATGCATAGAATCACTTACTAAATTTGGCATAGGTCACTTATTTTGCATTACTATTTGTACATATTTTAATTGCCGTTAGTTTACTGGCCTGCATACCAAAAAACACATTAATAACGAAATTGTGTCTCTTATTGCTGACTTAAAAAAATAATTAATTAAACGGGCAAGACCGTTTATAAATATTTGTATATAGTATTGGAATTTATTTCACTATGTTTACTGTTTATACTTTTTTTAATTACAAAATCAATTGCCAAAAATTTTTTGCCGTCATCGATTTCGGAAATGAGACTAGCATGAATAATTATGCCATGCATTATAACCTATGTTTGAAATCATGGCATAATCACAGAAGGTAGTCTCATTTAGCATATAATAATGGGTGATTAAATTTGTTATTAATATTGATGTACGAGACACTTAAATCACGTAATCTTTGTAGGTTTACAATTTCTTGTAATCTACAAAGAATCTTTATTTTGTATTGAATATTTATACAATTTTTGAATTACTCTAAAATTAACTAAATATGTATAATCAGCATTATTCTTCAGCCCGTAACCCATGCATTTGTGAAACCATTCGAGTTGTTTCTTTATTTGGGTTACTGGCCTGCATACACAAAACAATAAATAAGTTTAGGTCAGTTATTTGCTGACAATAATAATGTGATTAAAAACAATAATTAAGTCTAGGTCAGTTATTTGCTGACAATAATAATGTGATTCAATAATAATAATATGACTAAATGATAATAACAATATGATTAAATGAGAATATGATTAAATCAATATGTTCTTTTTGAACATTCTCCCCCACGTTGAACGAGCCAAGTTCAAGAAACTGCAGCGTCGATGAAATATGATGACGGGAGTGATTGGCGAGGGGTTGGTACTGGATTGCTGTTGTTGCTGCTGGTCGTCGAGAACTGGCGAAACTTGCATGTGACGTAGATAGCCACTCCAATTCCTACGCACAGAGCCAAATAACTAGTGACGTGATGATGAACGGCTGTTGTCTTCATTAGTTGTGGCAGGTGTCCAATATCTATGGACTTCAACTGCTGGTGTAAATTGATGAGTTCAGCAGTATGTGTCTCATAGCTGTTGTCCAAGGTGGTGTTTAACACGGCAAGCTTGCTGGTTGATATGATTGCGTCTAGCGGCTTAAGTCTTACGTACGACGTATGCCCAACGGTCTGATTCTCGTAATGACCATATATCGTAACGGTGTTATCTTTCAATATGCAATTTGACCCTATCTCGAGAGTCCCAGTTCCTTGTACTTCCAGGTGAGTCATTTGTGTACCACACACGAATGACAATTCTGTTGCGTTTGGTAGGGTAAATATCCATTGACCCTTTTGGACCATTTGCCTCCAACCTTCGTAATAAGTTGTTGACTTTACGTCGCAAGCTTCCGATGACTTATTTAATAAAAAGTTGATCTCGCATAAATGCGACCGATCATGCTTGCTCAACTTTGCCTGTTTATGGCAAATATAAATGTCATTCGTTGTATGTACACAACTGTGCATTTCGTCTGTTGTTAACGATATGAATTCATCCCGATGAGCATTTGCTGC
>NW_026881445.1:0-34264 GCF_032173495.1 Musca vetustissima | reverse complement strand
AATTTGGGGTTCTTGAGCTCGTTTTATAACAGAATTCTATGAAATTTTATACATTGGGTTCTTATTAGGTACCAAATTACTTCTCTAAAATTACAAATATAGGTCCAGTTTTTCTGGTAGTCCCCATATAACGGTACCTCCAAATTTTTGGTATTTTGGGGGTTCTGATCGTATTTTTATGGTCCGTCGAGTACGTCGAGTTCTTATTAGGTAGCAAATCTCTCCACTATTACTTATATAAGGGTACCCCTAATTTTCGGTATTTTGGGGTTCTTGAGCGCGTTTTTCAACCAAATTCTTTGTAATTTGGTTTTTTATAGTCGTATATGTTAGCAAACCTCCCTCCCAAAAATGATTAATATTCGCCCCCTTTTAGGGGTAGTCCACATATAACCCCATTTTTATACCCTTCACCACACTGTGGTACAGGGTATTGTGTCTTTGTGCATATGTTCGTAACAGGAAAAAAAAAAATCGAAATAGACCCATGGTTCCTTTTGAGAATATGCATAGAATCACTTTCTGAGTCGATTTATGCATGTCCGTCCGATTTGGATCCCAGGTCCCATTATGATCCGATTTGGATGAAATTTGGCATAGGTCACTTAATAGGCCAAAGGACCAAACTCCCAATAGTGATGCGATTTAAACAAAATTTTGCACAGAGTATTAAATTAGGTCTACATAGTTATATGTTGAAATATGTTCAGATTTAGATATAGCTCCGATTCATAGTTTCGTCCGATTTAATGTAAATAGTGCACCAAACTCCCAATAGTTGTCCGACTAAAGCAAAATGTTGCACAGAGTACTGAATTAGATCCCGACGTATGTATTTGAAATTTTGTTGGAATCGGTTCAGATTTAGATATAGCTGCTTTATATAGTTTAGTCCCATTTTATGTAAATGAAGCTTCATTCTGCCAACATTTATCCGATTGAGACAAAATTTGGCACAGAGTACTGAATACTATAACTATAGGATATTGTAGATATTAACATGTACCCATAGTGGTATCATATAGTCGGCCCCGACCGACTTTTGACGTTTCCTTACTGGTTTATTTTGAGTTTAGGAAGTTCAAGTCGTCGACAATCATGCCCGCAATCGAACAGAAGGACATTTGTTTAACAAAAAAAAAAAAAAAGAAAAAAACATTTTGTGAACTTATTTTCTTCTTATTTAGAGACTCCGATTTCGTAGTCATAATATTTTCCTTGGGTGTTTTTTAATACACGACATGTCGCTAAAAATTGACAATTTGGCCAAACTTTTCCAGATTTTGCAAACGGTATGACAACATTTGTATATTTTCCATAATGTAGAAATACGCTTCAATGTATGTTAATAAAATGTATCAGATTATGATATAACTTTGAAAACTCAATTATTTTTTTCATTACGTATTCAATAATTCTATGAAATGCTATTTCCATTAGGGTGATTATTTTCACATTAATAATATTGTAAAGATAACATATCGAAATTATTCTTCTCTTATCTGTCAATCAATCATAGACAATAATGTGTACATGACTTTAGCAGAAAAGCTTTACATTTGCTAAAATAGAATACAGTGAAACCTCCCTTACCAACTCCCTATTTCATAAAAACCGTATTTGATTACAAGATTTATTATTTGAAATTTTCCAAATATTGAAGATTTCGCATATGGAGGTTGGACTGTCTACACACAATCTCCGTCATTAATAAACGACAATAACAGGGTCACATTTATTTACCGAAAAAGTAAACCAACAAACCAACCAAAGGCAAAACGAAACAAGTAACTCTTATATTATGGCAATACATTTTTTTCTGCTCTGCAATAAATAATTATAATCGTTAGGGCCACAATGCTTTGGTATATGTTTATACATACCCAATAACAATACCACCGCCCACCTGCCTGCTTATCAACCGCAAATGCCATTTGACATGACCATTATACCGCACACTCACTCACACACTCCACACACATACACAACATACGAGTATACGCACAACAACTCATCCCGACTGAAGACACAGCCTTATAATGCCATTTATATTCATTTCCCTTCTTTTTGGCAGCTGACATTATCATCAACACAGGCAAGCAACCTCCTCTGCTTATTTTGTCGGGCGACCGGCCGGCCATCCACACTGACAACGATGAGCCTTCAAACGGGAATGCTTTCCCCCACACTTTTTGCCATAGCTGTTGAAAGAACATTTATTCCATGGCTGTTATACGGCCATTTTTAATGTCCAATATAATGTAAATAGTCTTATATTTAACATAAGAGGTGGGAAAAAGGTTGAATAAAATAAATATCGTTAGTAACAAGTGAATTTTAACATTGATGACCTATACCATCCACATTGACCAACCCTATCGACCATCAAGCTAGCCCATCACCCATAATCTGCCTGTCATAATAAATTTGACCATGTGGTGTCCGTATATCATTTATATGCATAAAATGTTATTTAGTTATATATCAAACTGTTGTATAGAAACAAACGTACACAACTGTATATACATACATACACATGTTCGACTATCTATTATGGCGTATTAAAGTATGGTGCTTTAAATTAATTTTGGTGTATTTTTTGATAGTTATTGGTATTTTAAAGGTCATAATTTAAAACAAAATATGTTCGTTTTCTATTTGAAAGTGAAAAATAATTTTATAGACAAAATACAAACATATAATCAACGTTTTACAGGGCCGTTAAAGTTTGATTGTCCATTGTAATTTAATTTTTATATTCTTCACCATAATATGGACTGTATATACAATTTGTCATTCCACTTGCAATACATCGAAATATTCACCTGAGTCCCCATAATGTATATGGGCAATAGCCAATTTTTTAATATTCCATTTTCAAAAAATCAGCTCTTTTGTTTTTGTGGCACATCAATGATTTTTGGTACACATATAGAGAAAAATGTTCTCACTCCGAAACAGTTTGCGATCCAATTTTTGGGTGATGCGCGCAAAAGTTATAGAGGTTTTATTTTTGGGCATAAGAAAAAATCTTAAAATTACGCCGTTTATTATATTGACCAAACACGTTGATATAGATCTTCCTCCGTAAAATAAGAATATGAATATATTATAATATTCGCGAAAAAGGTGCACATCTTCGCGAAATATGAGAAAAATAAAAAATATAGCAGATTACATCAATATTTTCATTATATTAATGACATATACACACCTAAAAATTAATTTAAAAATATCTACATAATTTAAATACCGTGATGAATCAATAATATCAAAATCACACAAGTCCGTGTAGCGGTTTGTAAATCACAGCGACAAAAAAACAGGATATTGAGGGAAAATAGTTGTTTTTGGTTCGAAAAAATAATGTCATCATATTTATTTTTTTTAATTTTATACAAGAAATTTCAGAAAAAATGTTAGGGTTATTCTGCTATTTTACCCGAATTCCGCCGAAAAATTGACATATATAATAATCACTTTTTGTGTATAAAAATACGCCTTGCGGATTATATCAAGACCCTTCCGATAAATCTTGGGGTTCTATAAATAGGAATAAATCTTAAAATAAAATAATACATTTTAAATTGCATCTAAATCGCGCAATTCTCAAAATCATTTGATGCGCATGCCTTTTCCAGGAAGTACTGAAGTTTATCTTCCTATCCATATATATTTTGCGAAATTTCATTTGATGGCTAAGATGTGCCACATGTTGCATTGAAGTACCCAAAAACTCGTAAAACGCGAATAATTTCCGAAAACTCCGTATGAGGTCATTTATAGAAGCGGATATGATCCACAGAAAACGCAAATAAATCCGCGATATTTTCAAAAACATTTTTTGCCAAATTTCGTGTTTTTGGAAGGCCAGTTCCCGCCGTTCTAGTAGATGGATTTTCACGAAGAAGATTTTATATCATCCGAAACGTAAAAACCCTTATTGATCGCGGGTACCCATATCATTCAGTTGACAGAACCCTTAGTGATCGCGGGTACCCATATCATTCAGTTGGCACAAAATTTTCACTATCGGATGAGTATTACTCTGAAGCTGTGCATACTACATACACAAAATACATATCAAATTACGCAGATTCGCGACTACAATAATCTTATAATTGATTTATAGATATTCCTGTTTGCGTATTAAAGCTAGAAGTAAAATTAAAAAAACACTCAAAATCGAGTTTCAAAATGTCAGCATCATTTAAAGGTAGATCCAGTTAAAATTTTGAAAAATAATACATAAGGGGCGTAGTCCCCATTTTGTTGGCTTCTAGTTTTACTTTGACACGAAGACCGTGAAATGAGTGGCTTAATCACAAATCAATAGAGAAAATAAAAAACTGGTTCGTCTCAACCTGTTTTTACACATTTTTTTACATTAAAGTAGACACAGCTTCCACCAAAATAAAGTTTGGAGGTCAATATCATGAACAGTTTGCAACGACAGATCAATTAACCCAAAACTATTCACTTTTTTCATATACTTAAGTAATTCCCGAGTTATAAAGGGGTGAACCTCCGCTTCAGCTGTGTTAAAAAATTGGCAATATTGCCCATATATGGGAAATTATAAAAATCTTTTAAATTCCTTGAAGCTGAGGTTTGCAAGGTTATAACTCTCGAAATATGAACATATTGCATATAATTTAAATTCAATTCTATAAAATGAAGTGTTCTTGTCAAAATCTTAAAACATTGGTAATAAATAATAAGTTGCGTGGAAGCTGTGATAGTGGTAATGTAAAAAAATGGGTGAAAATGTGTTGAAGCCAACGAGTTTTTTTGTGTTCCTTCCTGATTTGTGGCTAAACTACACAACGCACGCATATGTGATCAGTGACTAAGTTGCAGAATACCCCATGGAGTATATGGTTCTAATGTATGATTTTTCGATATAATCACTGCATCCACCCAAAATGGATGCTGACATTTTGAAGCCGGATTTTCCGTGTTTTTTGAATTTTTCTTTTTATTTTATTTAGTTTTTTTACGTGCCGGATCTAATGAGCCCATCCATGTTCAATTCCGCCCAATAAAACGGCGGATATAGGTACCTTGAATGTGGGAAAAACTGCAAAAACGTATTTTGACAAATTCGTGTAAATAATCGTGGTTTTCTTCGAATTAATTTTACATGCATTTATGCTTGTATTGTCAAATTCGCGAATCTGTGTGGAAATAGATCAAAAATACATCGATACGCGAATAATATGCGTATTTTATCCAAAATTGATTGTGGAGGCACATCCGCGGTTCTTAACCGATCCTTTTAAAATAGGTGTCCTTTTGTGTATTTTCATAGGAGATTACTGAAATCGGATGCGCATAAAAATCGTATGCACGTTGCGTGATTTTTAGCCATTTTTAGGGTTTTTGCATAGTAAAGTGCATCGAGTGGCACACTTTGACCGCTATATTTAACATCGAAAAGTTCATAATTATTGAAAGACATTGATTCGGTTTATACGAAAATCGCATGCGCATCAACTGATTTCAACTAATTCGCGAATTGCAAGCTTTTCAATATTGATAATTTTTATGTATTGTAAGTGCAATATATTTAGCCAATAATGACGTCGAAACTCTTATCAGATGAATCTACCGATATTTAACAATCATCTAAAAGAATTTGCAGAAGAAAGCGTCGTATATTTTAGAAGATTAAGGCAAAACCGTATCCTCTTAACCATACTAAAAAATATTAAAATTAATTTATTTTATTTTCCGATATCTTCATGTTTCTATTTGTTTTTCGCGACTATTAAACCGTATTTCAGTGTGATTTGACTAGTATGCAAAGAAAACAATGGTGTTTAAGCATTTATGAAAAAATTCGCGAATTACAACGAATTGGAATCCATTTAATTTATATTTGAAATACAAGATTTAAAACCGCTATAACTTTTGTGCGCAGCATCCGAATTTGTGAACGCGAACAGAGTTCGAATCAGCATATTTTTCTTAACCTATGTACCAAAAATCATAAATGTGCTAGCAAAAAATTTTTCAAATTTTTTTAATGGAATTTTAAAAGAATTTTGTAATTTCCCATATATATATATATATATTCTGGATCAGAATAAAATTCGATGTGGAATGTCATGTCAGTCTATCCGTCTGTTAAAATCGAAAGAAAGAAATTGCTGTTACTCCTGAACGTTTTTAAAGTTTGTCAATTGTTACTTGCTCAAAATCTTCCTACTAAATATTCATCGAAGGAAGTCTGAAAGTACCTTCCAAATTTCGGTATTTAATAATCTAATTGGATCTAATTTGATTTTTTGAATAATCATTGAAAAGAAAATTTACCTACTATAACTTATTACAACTGATCAATATTTAGACATAGCTTCCCCTTAAGAAGTAATCCTCATATTAGGTATACTGGAGATTTAAGACACGTTTTTCAAACGAATTGGCTAAAATTAGACATTTTAGATTTTAATTCTCAAAAAATATGCACTATGGACGAAATAATGCGATATGCGTAATAAAACCATTAAAACTGGTTTCCACCAAATGTTCGACAGAATTCGTTGTAATCTGGTACCTTAGGTTCTAATTGGCTAGAAAATTTTCCCGCCAAGCATTTTATATAGGTCCCCATTTTCGGTACTTTGGGGGGTTTTGAGTGCGTTTTCAACCGAATTCTCTGTAATTTGGTATTTAATATTCGTATTTGGTAAGAAATCTCCTGACCAAAAATTATTTAGGCCCATAGCTCTGTCTGTCCATGTAAAATTGTAAATAAAGTACAGGTCGCATTTATGATCCGAATGGGATGAAATTTGCCACATCTTATTAACATGGCCAACGACGAACCCTATTGAAATTAGCAACCAGTAAGAAAAGCTCAAAAGTCGGACGGTGCCGACTATATGATACCCTTCACCACTTTGGATACATACAATAGATGCTAATATATACAATATCCTGTAGAAATAACAGACATATAATTTTTAGAGGACCGTTGAAATGGAAAATGTGTGACCTACATAGATATTCGAACCAAGCAAAAAACTCAATGGACATACCATTTGGAAATCTATGAAAAATTGTATGGCAATCGGATTCTTTTGTGTAACATTTGTATGAAATCGATCAAAATAATGCATGTTGGACTATATGTAAATCTGGACCTAATTGAGCAACCGTAGCATATACTGTCTCGTGTGTATGGAAAAGACATAGGCTCCTCAGTGCACCAAATCGGAAGAAACTATATATGGGAGCTCTATCTAAATCTGAACCAATTTTCTAAAAACGTCGTATACATTAATAAGGACCTATCTCAATACGTTGTGCAAAATTTTGTATCAATCGGACAAAACGTAGGCTCCTCGGTGGACCATTTACCAAAAATCGGTATAGAGGAAATATATCCAAATCTGAACCAATATATACATATATATATATATGAGAGCTATATCTAAATCTGAACCGATTTCAACAAAACTTCATAAATATTAAACAGGACCTAATTCAGTAGGCTGTGCAAAATTTTGCCCATATCGGAAAAATATTGGGAGTTTGGACACAACTTACATAAAGTCCGATAAACTATATATGGAACAAATATATCTAAATCTGAACCGATTTCATGAAAACTTCGCACACATCAATCTGTACCTAATCTAGTAGGCTGTGAAAAATTTTGTTTCTATCGGACAAAATGAACCGATTTCCACAAAACTTCGCATACATCAATCAGGACCTAATTCAGTACGCTGTGCAAAAATTTGTCTCAATCGGACAAAAATTGCGAGTTTGGTGCACAATTTACCTAAAATCGGACTATATATGGAAGCTATATCTAAATCTGAACCGATTTTCTCCAATTTCAATAGGGTTCACCATTAGGCCCAATTTCATCCAAATAGGATCGTAAATGCGACCTGTACTTTTTTAGCAAAAATACATGGACGGACGGACAGACGGACATGTATAAATCGACTCAGAAAGTGATTCTATGCATATTCTCATGCCAAATATTGCAAGATATTTGGCATGACGTATTGAATTAAGAGTTCACCCATAAGAACTATAAACCAGCGAAAATCCACGAAAATCTAACTTTGCGTTATTTGCACCCTCTTGAAACCTGACTAAAGGTCAACATATATTACCAATATTCAGTAGACGAGGGCTTTCAATTGCGGCCTATAGATCGACTAAAAAAAGAAAAAAAAAACACAAAATGTTAAGTTTTCGGTCCACTTCATCCCAAAATTATTATCTGATCATCACCGAAAGTTATAGGCGTTGTCCTTGACCATAACTGGAATCTCATGGAAATTTTCAAACCGATCAGCGCTATATTTCCGCCCTCTAGTGTGGTTTTGGGTTACTAAATAATGTCTGAATACGTAAGCACCTGTAAATATTTAAGTGTAACTTCCGCATCCGAGTACCTACGACAATATAATTGGTATCAATTTAAAGGTCAACCACTCCTCTTGAACATACTATCAACTTTTTTGGTCTAGGTCCTTCAGGGGCAAATATATACGCCATAGAATACAAATTTTGTCATTTTTCACACAAAAGTCAGGGTCCATTTGACCCGCTAAATATTGACCGATCTTTATAAAAACAGGCATGCTTATTCTTTGGCCGGCGTCAGTTTATTTGCCCTCTTTCGGAAAACCCAACCTACTATGAAAAAGCAATGAAAAATAAAACCAAACCCCCTAATGTTGACGACCCCACAAACGTATAAAGGACGCAGATCGTCACTTTAAATATGCTCACGTTGTACAGAATAGGCGCAGTGTTCGCTTTGGTGGATATATTCAAGAACTACAAAAGCCGATATTATTTCCTTACAGGAAATGCGATGGAAAGGGACTGGCGTAATTAAATCAGATGATTACGCCCTGTATTATAACTGTCATGAAACGAGACATGAATTTGGCAGCGGATTTATGGTAACAGGAGAATAAAATACCTCTTCTCAAGATTCACTCCAGTAGATGAGCGAATTGCTATAATCCGTATAAAAGCTCCGACCGAAGATAAAGATGAACAGATCAAAGACATATTTTACAAGCGCCTAGAAACAGCATATGACCGTTGCCCTGGCCATGACATTAAAATTGTGCTAGGAGATTATAATGCATAAATTGGAAGGGAAAATATATCTGGCGCCACCGACAGAAAATTCAGCCTCCATGAAGAAACATCAGACAACGGCATGAGGTTGATTGACTTCGCGGCAGCAAAAAAACATGGTAGTTAGCAGCACCAGATTCAAGCATCTCGATATACATAAGGCCACTAGGATTTCTCCTGATCGAACAACGACAAATCAAATCGATCATGTTGTGATAGACGGAAGGCATTCATCCAGTGTTTTAGACGTCCGATCGACTCAGGGAGCGAATATCGATTCGGACCATTACCTTGTGGCAGCTAAGGTACGCACCCGTCTTAATATAGCAGCAATGGTGTGATCTAATGTAACACGGAAATTTGACGTCGAAAAGCTGAAAAACACAACATATAACAGAAGCCTAACCCCGATCAACTTACCCAACTGCTTGACGAAAGCACCCCTTGTCCTGATAATAATATAGAAGCACAATGGCAGAGAATTACCCACTCCCTACAAACTGCAGGAAAAGCAACTCTTGAGTACCAAAGACCACCAGATCGTCATGCTACTGACATGAAAAACGTAGCATATAGGACAACCCTGCGAACAGTTGCAACACGCAATGCGATGGAGAACTATCGGGAGAAAAGGAGATAAGAGAAACATATTTTTAGAAAAAAGAAGGAAGTACAAGAAAAACGTGAACGTGAGCAAATCGAGATGTACAGGAGTCAGAATGAAGTCCGAAAATTCTACCAACGGGCAAAACACCAAACCGAAGGCTTTGCTGCAGGCACATCCTCATGTTGAGATAAAGAAGGAAACCTGGTGACAGATACAGACAGCGTACTGAGGATCTGGAAGGAGCATTTTGAAAAACTTCTGGTATCAAATAGTACCGGTGAAGAGGATACCCCAGAACCATTAATAGATAACGGTATAGAGTGTATACCACCTAGCCAAGATGAAGTCAGAATAGCAATCAATCGGCTGAAGAACAATAAAGAAGCAGGTACCGATGGGTTACAAGCTGAACTATTCAAGACTGGTGGTCAGATGCTGGTAAGGAGCATGCACCATACCAGACCAGGCACCATTCACCATTGACCAGATTTTCACTCTGCGCCAAATCCTGTACATCAAACAACACATGTTACTCGCCTACGCCGATGACATCGACATAATGGGTCGAACATTGAGAGCGGTAACAGCCACCTTTGAACAAATTGAGAAGGAGTCTGCCAAAGTGGGTCTGGCAGTAAACGTCGAGAAGACAAAGCTGATGGTATCAACGCGCAAGACGTCCAGTAGACTCGGACCAACTGTGGAACTTGAGAACTACAGCTTCGAGGTAGTCAAAGATTTTATAAACCTTGGTACCGCCATAAATAAAACGAATGACATCAGTTTCGAAATTCGGAGAAGGATAGTGATGGCCAACCAAGCAAGTGGTCTGAGCAAACAAATCAAAAGCAAGGTCTCCTCCCGCCAGACCAAACTCATACTCTACAAGACGCTGATACTACCCATGCTGTTATATGGATCAGAAGCATGGGTACTTGCGCAAGCAGATGAGGCAGCTCTTGGGGTGTTTGAGAGAAAAATTCTCCGAAAGATCTATGACCGATCTGAATATCGCCGTCGAATGAACCATGAGTCGGACATCGACATTGTTAGACGTATTGAGCTGCAGCGACTACGTCGGCTTGGTCATGTTTCGAGAATGTATGAAGACGCCTCAACCCAGAAGGCATATAAAAGCGAACCAGAAGGGGAAGGTGGGAATCAATATTCGTTCTGGCCGAACTTAACGCTTTTTTATTTGTTTCTCTATTTGTTCTCTCCTTTTCAGGTACTGGTGATGAACAATTTGGTTGAGTGCCTCCAATAGAATTTGAGTATTACACTGTGACATATGGGAACATATTCACCATTGGTCAAGGTTTTGAGTTATGGCGTGATTAATTTTTACTTTAAATCTTAGCTTGCGACTAGTCAAATCTTATAAGGAATAATATTATATAACAAATCCTCTGCCGATTTCGAGTCCTTGTGTGTCTATGTCGTCCATATTTGCTTGAACCAAAAACTAATTACGATAATAAGAAATTTCCGACGTCGAAATATTCTACAAAAATTTCACTCACATATTATGACTATCTTCGAAGACAGGATTGCTAATCTGTACACAGCACAACTGTTATTGCACTGTAATTTTTGTACAGCTTGAATGGTTGAATACGCTTGAAATTCAGGAGTGTTTTTATATCCTTCACAACACTGTTGTTCACGGTATTATGTGTTTGTGCATATGTGTGTGACATGCAAAAAGAAACGAGATAGATCCATGTTTATATTTTCTAAGTCGATTTATGCATTTTTTTGTTTCCAAATTGGATGAAATGATACAGCTCATTTATGGGCGAACCCTACTGTAGTTTGTAAATATCAGTTCAGATTCTGTGGTTAATTATTTGCCTGTATATTCTCTAACCTACGCTAAGTGACTGTAATTCCGTTCTTAGAGGATTAAATATCGAAAATGACAAAAAAAAACGTTGTTTTATATGTTTATTTTCAAAGTGAAAAATAATTCCAAATATAAGACTTTTTTCGGCATGGATACCTCTACCTCTAATATCTAACTACTTTGAAATTTTCTAAATCTTATTTATAGGATTGAAATTGATTATCCAATTTGAATTAAACTAGGCCGAATCCACAGATGAGAAGTGTCGGTTTTTGCATTAATTAAACCAGTAAGGAAAGTAGTAAAGTCGGACGGTGCCGACTATATGATACCCTTCACCACTATGGGTATATTAAATAGGACTATTAACATGAAATTGGATGAAATAAAATATGTGATATTTACCTATATGTGAATCTACCTAGATCTATCCATAAAGTATGTTAATCGACTTCAAACAAATATAAATAGGTCAAACAAATATAAATAGGACGTTGTGCAAAATTTGATGTCAATCTGACTAACATGAGGAGTATGATGCCCAATTTACTTGAAATCGGGCGAAACTATATATCGAAGCTCTATCCAAATATTAAGCGATTTCAAACAAACTTGTCACTGGTTAGGTTATACTAATTTCAGAACGTTTTGTTCCTATTGGTTCCTTGGTGCGTCAATTACTTAAAATCAATCTATAATATAAGTTAGCTATATTTAAATCTGGCCAGATTTTCACGAAACAAGGCAGACATCACTCTAGGCTCAATTCAATACGTTATGCCAAATTTCGTGCAAATCGAAAGATATATAGCGACTTTGGTGCACCATTTACATGAAATCGGACGAAACTATATGTGGCAGCTATATAGAAATCTGGACCGATTTTCTCGAAACTTGGCAGACATCACTCTAGGCTCAATTCAGTACGTTATGCCAAATTTCGTGCAAATCGGACGATATATAGGGACGTTGGTGCACCGTTTACATGAAATCGGACGAAAATATATATGGGATCTGTATCTAAATCTGGACCGATTTTCATGAAACTTGGCAGGCATCATTCTAGACTCAATTCAGTACGTTATGCCAAAATTTCGTGCAAATCGAACGATATATAGGGACGTTGGTGCACCGTTTACATGAAATCGGACGAAACTATATATGGGAGCAATATCTAAATCAGGACCGATTTTCATGAAACTTGGCACATATCATTCTGGACCCAACTCAGTACCCTTAAATCGGACGAAACTATATATGGGAGCTATATCTAAATCTGAACCGATTTTCTTAAAACCTGGCACAAATCATTCTGGACCTAATTCAGTACTCTGTGCCAAATTTCGTGCAAATCGAAAGATATCGAGGGACTTTGGTGCCCCATTTACCTTAAATCGGACGAAAATATATATGGGAGCTATATCTAAATCTGAACCGATCTAAATCTGACCAATTTCAATAGGGTTCGTCCTTGGGCCAAATAAGTGACTTGTGCCAAATTTCATCCAAATCGGATCATAAATGCGACCTGTACTTTGTTTACAATTTAACATCTACAGACGGACGGACAGACGGACGGACGAACAGACAGACAGACGGACGGACATGCATAAATCGACTCAGAAAGTGATTTTATGCATATTCTCAAAAGGAGCCATGTGTCTATCTCGTTTCCTTTTGCCTGTTACAAACATATGCACAAAGACATAATACCCTGTACCAAAGTGTGGTGAAGGGTATAAAAACGAAACAAGTCCAATGTACTCATAAAATTCAAAATGAGTTCCCTTGATTTAAGTAAAAACTGAACGACATTTGAATGAAAAATCTTTTCTCATTAAATTTGCTTAATCATTTCGTGAAAAAAAAGAAACAAGATTTTCTCAAGCCTCAAAAGTGTGTGTGAAAAGTATTATTTCACTAAAGAGTACTTACGTGTTAAATGCCACAGTCTCATCGTAATTATTTCGCTATTTCTGTTTTTTGCGTCTACATTTAATACTGCCAATGAGTTCTCACCCCTCACACTCTTATGTGAAGTGAACTTTAAATTCCTTCAAGAGCAGCAGCAAAAAAGAATACCCGTTGATTATGTTTCGTTTTTCCTTTATTTTCCTCCTCTTTTGGTTGTTAAAACTAATTTAGTGTAAATTACTGTGTCTTACAGTTACAATGTTGTAGACGTTTTTCTGTTTTCAGTTTCTACATTCTTCCCATGAATGATAATGCACTTTGTAAGCGAGTCCTTTATTTTGCTGCCTATTGTTTTCGTGTAATTGTTGTATGTTGAATGAAAGTCTGTTTTATTTTTTACATTCTCTTACTGGGGAAATTGGTGTTTTGTGGTGTTGAACAAATATATTGGGTTAATTTTTAAAGGGAAATATATTGTCATGTGTATATAAAATTTTTAGTTAATTAAGGTATTTAAATAATATTTTATACCCTACACAACTATGTTGTCAGGGTATTATAGCTTTGTAATGCCGCGAAATATTGGTCCTAGACCCACCATTAGGTATACCGTTCGTCTTATCTCGTCTAGCTGAGTCGATCTAGACATGTGTGTCCGTCAGTCCGTCCGACCGTCTGTCCATTATAATTTGTAAACACGATACAGGCCACAGTTATGGACCAATCTTCATGAAATTTTGCATGTACGAAAGGTTTTGGCCAGTGAAGACCCCTATTGTTTTTGGTAAAGATCGGTTAATATTTTGGGGATGATATGGACCAAATATTAATTTTTGTCGGTTTTTCTGGTCGCTCTAGAGGCCGCAAATATGAAATATTACATGGAGAAGAGGATTGGGACAGAGAATATGCACGCTCGCTTCGATAAAGATCGGTCATTATTTAGCGGGTCAAATGGACCCTGACTTTTGTGTGAAAAATGACAAACTTTGTTTTCTATGGCGTATATATTTACTCGTGAAGCATATAGATCCGTGAAGTTGATAATGTATCCAAGAGGAATGGTTGACCTTCAAAATGACTCCAATTACATTGTCGTATGTACTCGGATGTGGGAGTTACACATAAATATTTACAGGTGCTTACGTATTCAGATATTATTCAGTAACCCATTACCTCATTAGAGGGCGGAAATATATCGCTGATTCCTTTAAAAATTTCCATGAAGTTCCAAATATGGTCAAAGACAACACCTATAATTTTCGATGATGATCTGATTAAAATTTTGGTATGAAGTGGACCGAAAACGTAATTTTTATACCCTACACAACTATGTTGTCAGAGTATTATAGCTTTGTGCAGCCCCAAAAGTTTGTAACGCCGCGAAATATTGGTCCTAGACCCACCTTTAAGTATACCGATCGTCATATCTCGACTAGCTGAGTCGATCTAGACATGTGTGTCCGTCCGTCCGTCCGTCTGTCCATTATAATTTGTAAACACGATACAGGCCACAGTTATGGACCAATCTTCACAAAATTTTGCATGTAGGATGGCTTCTGGCCAGTGAAGACCCCATATTGTTTTTGGGAAAGATCGGTTAACATTTAGGGGATGAAATGGACCAAATACTAAATTTTTGTCGGTTTTTCTGGTCGCTCCACAGGCCGCAATAATGGCCCGAACATCGTGAAATTTTGCATGGAGAAGGGGGTCAGGCCAAAGAATAAGCATGCCTGTTTTGATAAAGACCGGTCAATATTTAGCGGGTCAAATGTACCCTGACTTTTGTGTGAAAAATGACAAAATTTGTATTCTATAGCGTATATATTTACCCCTGAAGGACATAGGCCCGAAAAGTTGAAATTATATCCAAGAGGTGTGGTTGACCTTAAAAATTAACACCAATTATATTGTTGCATGTGCTCTGATGTGGCAGTTACACCTAAATATTTACAGGTATCTCCGTATTTGTATGTTATTTATGTATGTATGTTAGTTGTATGTTAGTTATCACTCTAGAGAGCCGAAGATAGCGCTGATCGCTTTGAAATGTTTCATGAGGTTCCAGTTATGGTCAAGGACAACGCCTATAATTTTCGGTGATGATCAGATAATAATTTTGGAATGAAGTGGACCGAAAACTTATTTTTTGGTGTTATTTTCGAGTCGATCTACAACAGCACAACCCTCGGTGTAGGGAATCTGGACAATAACTGTACTGAATACTCATAATATTCGGAAAATATGTCAGTGTGAGGAAGAGGTGCTGTTTACCTCTAATCGGGCAAGAGTGTGCAAATATCACGAAATATTGCCCAGGCTCGGAATACACATCTGTAGAAAATTTGAGTTCAGTGGTAGTTGTGTAAGTTATCGTATGTTCGGCCCCGTCCGACTATACTGCTCCGCTCACTGGTTTTGTGTGTTTTCACAACACAACCCACCGTGTAGGGTATCGTATGGTCGGGCCCCTCCGACTATACTGCTCCGCTCACTGTTTTTTTTTTTTATATTTTATAGACATTTTGATGTAAATAATAGTGTTGAAAGATGTCAAAATAAGTAACACATTTCAATATGTTGTGAAAGAAGTGTCCCCATGTTCTCAATGTTCAATATTATATATCGAAATCTTACTTTCTTATCCAAACTTTCTATAGGATTTTTGAGACGTTCCAAGCTAGACATATTAATGGAACATGGATATATTAACAGGACCTTGGTCCGAACGTTTGGTTATTTCGGTCCTTTTTCATGCTAATAATTTAGGAGAACTTCCTTTGAATTTTCAATGTCAGAAAATCTGATTTTGGTCCCGTTTTACACACTTCTTTTTTATTTGTAAGGGAAAAATTAGGCTTTTCTCAACGACTTCATTGGTGTATTATTGTGTTTCTGGGTTTATAAAGGGGCTACAGAGTATGTTTAACCCAATTTGATGTTTAGGGGGTTAGAAAATTCCTCTGTTTGAGATCCGGATCTGTTCTTCCAAATAAATGTTATAATTAGATCTATTTTTGTTAAATATTTCAGACGAATTGGACAGTTTTTTTATCATCTACAATTTACATAATGTAATTTATTACTGATCGAATGTATAAAGTGTTCTGAAGAAGGTTCGACTAAGAATGGAAAGGGGCAAAGAAAAAATATGAATACACCTTTATTGCCTTTGAGGACTCCAGATATGGGCGAAAAGGCAAGAGCTTTCATCTCCATAATAAAATACTCTACTTCTTAGAGTAGGCTCTATATAACGGAACCTCCCAATTTTCGGTCTTATGGGGAGTTCGGGTAAGTTAGTGTAACTTCGGGTAATGTGGACCAGGCGTCCAATGTGGACCACCCCCCATATCTAAGAAAATGCTTGAAATATGTCAATGCCGCCTTGATAAATGTTTTTCCTAATTAGTGAAAACAATCATATAACTTGGTTTTTAATAAATAATTGCAATGTTGAAAATTTAGTAGTAGAAAATGTAGCTCTGATTGTAAAAGTGTGATTTGAAACTTTTTTAGCACAATAGTCGAACGTTTTTGCAAAATAGTCGAACACTTGCTTTTTCTCAAATATAAAGAAGTTATGTGGTTTTCTGGGGTTCTTTACCAAAAATATACGTTTAGCAATAATTATGATCGGTGACTTTTAATTTTTATTCATTTTCGAAGCCGATAATTATTTTTAAATAAAAATATTCAATGTCGGGTAATGTGGACCACTATAAAAAATTGGGACCTTTTCATGAGGACGAGTTCGAAACATGGGCGCATTTAATATGCGAAGTGGTATTTTATCCTCTGAAAACTCGATATGCGAAATTACAGGTGCCTCGGTTGGATAATGAAGCAAGGACCAAAATACCGCAAATAGGGCGGTACCCTTAAATGGGGGTTACTCCAAAACATTAACCGATATATTTTTGCATTCATTGTTACCCAAGAGTGCAATAAATGGAAATTTATCACAACCAATGCACAACCTACCTTAAACTTACTGATCCTCATTACCTACACTGGTCCACATTACCCGCCAAGTTATTTTTATTCGCAGTTTAGAGTTTTTTGAAATATAATGCAATAACATTTTTATAGACAAATATAAATCAGGCCAAAGAATAAGCATACCTGTTTCGATACAAATCGGTCAACATTTAGCAGGTCAAATGAGCCCAGACTTTTGTGTGAAAAATGACAAAATTTGTCATTTGATAAACCAATACCACACTAGAGGGTGGAAATATAGCGCTGATCGTTGATGACCAGATAATAATATTTGGATCAAGTGGACCGAAAACTTATTTTTTTTGTGTTTTTTCGAGTCGATCTATAGGCCACAATTGAAAGCTGAACATCACGGTGAACCCACGGAGAAGGGAATCTGGACAAGTAATTAGAAAAGCTGTACTGAATATTAGTAATATTTGTTGACCTCTAGTCGGTCAAGAGGGTGCAAATATCGCGAAATATTGCCCAAACTCAGAACTACAGCGCAGAAAGTTAGATTTTCGTGTAAATCGTGTAGGGTATCATATGGTCGGCCCCGTCCGACTATACTGCTCCGCTCACTGGTTATTTGTTAATGTTGTTACGCCCACAATATCAATAAAAGAAGATGGTGTTCCACATTACCCGAAGTTACTCTATTCAGCCAAAATAGCTGTAACTAATTACTTTGGCTAGAACATATCCATACAAAATATTGATCCATATTTCGGGGTAGACTCCATACAACGGTACCGCCCATTATTCGGTAATATTTGGATTTTGGACAGACTCCAAATTTTCTCTAATTGAGAGCTATATCTAAATCTAAACCGATTTCAATAAAACTTGGCACACGTTAGGCTATCCTACCTTTAGTACCTTGGTCAAAATTTTGAGACAATCGTGCTAAATTTGAATATTTAGTGCGCCATTTGCTATAAATCGGACGAAGATATATATGGGAACTATATCTAAATCTGAACCGATTTTTCCCAAATTCAATAGGTTCGTCCCTGGCCCAAATAAATGAGCTATGCCAGATTTCATTTCATTCGGATAATAAATGCAACGTGTTTACAATTTAACATGGACTGACACACGGACGGACGGCCAGACGGACATGCATAAATCGACTCAGAAAGTGATGCTATGCATATTCTAAAATGTAACCATGGGTCTATCTCGTTTCCTTTTGTCTGTTACAAACATATGCACAAAGTATTATGTCCTGTACCACAATGTGGTAAAGGGTATAATTAAGAATATCGGTACCCGTTTTAGTACAGTCGCCATAATTTTTTTGTATTTTGAAAATTGCAGACGTATTTTTCAAATGTCAGGCATCAGTTTTGTATGTTCAAGGTACTAGGCCGATCTCAATGTCTGTAATTTGGTTTTTAATTTTCTCCTGAAAGACTAGATAGTCTCTATTTGTTTAGAATGTCCACCTCATGTTGAAGCGTATAGAAAGTTCAGCCCGTTCGAACTTAAAAAGGTTTCTACTACATATTTTATAATTAAATTGCTTCCTTAAATTATTTTCTCTATTTTTGATCCACATTTTTAATAGAGGTCATTTCCATACGAGTTAAGATGCGAACCATTTTATGATTTTAATGACCGCGTTTGCAATATAAATAGCTTAGATTTAAGGTTTACGTTTCTTTTAGGATAAAGGATTTTAAGACCGAAATATTGTAACATTCGGAAGGAGAGAAGAATTTGCCTCAAAAGAAGTCGAAAATCGTTAAAAAGCGGTCGTTGTTCTACATAAATATACTTTGAAATTCGTGCGCAACCTCTCTGTTTTTTATGGCTTCATAATAAAGAAATCTTTTTGTGGAAACCTTCCATAACAAAAATCTACCATAAACAGCTTTAAAAAACATTTAAATACCAACTTCTATAATTTTTTAAAATCACTAAGCACCATCCTAATAGTTTAAGCAGTAAAGACTGTTTACAATGTGATATCAGTGATATGGCACGTGTAAAGTTATATTTCATTCCTGAGATACTAAAAACCAGTTATGACAACAAAAATGATAATAATCCTTTTACTGCTCAGTGACGGGAATTGTAGTAATACTTTTTACTATCCTATACAGACAAAAACCCACCCACACGCACCCAAATCCCTTTTTTGCTAATCTCAACTTTCAATTAATCCTTAAAAAACAACGACTGTCAACCAGAATAAAAATGTCGTAAATTTTTCATTCTCAACGGCGTTTCAGGCGTCGTAAAGGAAGAAGGGTAGTTAAAAGTTTGTTTTTTTTTATTAAAAATGCTTAGTAAAGTTGATTTAAATTAGAATGTCAGAAAACTTTTCGTTTTGAGTTTTATTAAACAGTTTTGTGAAATTTTATGCGTAGTCATCAATGACTGAGAGTTACACTCACGAACGCGTTTAAATATTTTGTGTGAGTTGTTTCTATTGAAATTATTTTTAATGATTTTCAACATTTTATGTAAAAGTTTGGAAAATATATAAAATTTTAGATAACTCTGTGTTTATAGTTGCAAGATTACTATAGTGAGTAGTAGTGAAAGGTTTTAACACTATGGAATTTAGAGCGTAAGTATTTGTTATACATTCCATCATTGTTGTTATACATAATTGTCATTCCGTTTGTAAAAACTTCGAAATAGTCACAGGCCATAGAGTAACAATTGGATGACGTAGATGATTATAGAGACCAAGCAACGGCTCTGATTGGCTGTAACAGGTTTATCTCTATTGTGGACTCTGATGTCCCCCCGGTGCTGATATGTTCCGCGAGTTCACCCATAAGAACTATAACAAATTGGTAGAGACGCCGGGCTACTTACCGTCACTCGGAAAACCCCTCCTTCTATGAAAAAGCGACCCCGGCAAAACATATAAAGGACCTCGATCTGGAAATCTGCCCTTGGAATGTTCGCACGTTGTACAGAGCAGGCACAGTTTTCGCTTTGGCGGATATACTCTAAAAGTGCAAAGTCGATATTATTGTCTTACAGGAAATGCCACGGAAAGAGACTGGCGTAAGTAAATCACATGATTACGCCCTGTATTATAGCTGCCATGAAACGAGACATGAATTTGGCTGCGGCTTTATGGTTAACAGGATAATAAAAGCCCTCATCTCCACATTAATTGCAGTAGGTGAGCGAATAGCTATAATCCGTATAAAAACGAAGTTCTTCTACTTCAGTCTAATTTGCTCCCATTCTCCCAAGGAAGACAAAGATGTACATGCCAAAGCGCTAGAAACAGCATATGATCGCTGCCCTGGCTATGACATTACAATTGTACTAGGAGATTTTAATGCAAAAACGGAAGTGAAAATATTTTTGGTCCCACCATCGGAAAATTCAGCCTCCATGAAGAAACTCCGACAACTTAGCGGCAGCAAAAAACATGGTAGTTAGCAGCACCAGATTCAAGCATCTCGATATACACAAAGCCCCCGCGATTTCTCCTCATCAAGCAACGAGAAATCGAATTCACGGAAGCATTCATCCCGTGTTTTAGATGTTCGATCGATACGTGGAGCGAATATCGATTCGGAACATTACCTTGTAGCAGTCAAGGTTCGCAAGGTTCTTTATGTAGTAGCAAATGTGCGATCTAATGTAACACGGAAACTCGACGTCGAAAATCTGCAAACACAATAGATAGCAGAAACCTACTCCGCTCAATTTAACCACTTGCTTGACGAAAGCACTCCTTGTTCCGATAATAATATAGATGCACAATGGCAAAGAATTGCCTACTCCCTACAAACTGCATCAAAGGTAACACTTGGGTACCAAAGACCACCATCAACAAACGTAATGCTACTGATGTGAAAAACGCAGCGTATAGGGCAAGTGATAGTAGCAAATCGTAATGCGATGCAGAATTATCGGAAGAAAAGGAGAGAGGAGAAACGTATTTTCGGTAGAAAGAAGAAAGAAAAATGTTAGCGTGAGCAAATCGAGATGTGCAGGCGCAAGAATAAAGTACGGAAATTTTACCAACGATTAAAACACCAAAACGAAGCCTTTGGTGCAGGCACAATCTCTTATAGATATGAAGAAAGAAACCCTGGTGACAGATACAGATAGCGTGTTGAGGATCTCGAAGGAGCATTTTGAAAAGTTTCTGGTATCAAATAGTGGCGTTAAGAAGATACCCCTGAAGCAATACGAGATGACGGTGTATAGTGTATACCACCTAGTTAAAATGAGGTCAGAGTGGTAATTAATCGGCTGAAGAACAATAAATTAGCAGGTGCCGATGGATTACCAGCCGAACTATTAAAGATCGGTGGTCAGATGCTGATCAGGAGTACAATTTGGCTAGAAGAATGTATGCCCAATGATTGGAACCTCAGCATTCTGTGTCTGGTGCACAAAAAAAGAGACAAGACGAAATGTGTCAAATATAGAGGAATAAGTCTCCTTCCCATCGCATATATAGTGCTATCCAGCGTGCTGTGTAAACGATAGCACTGTGTAATGGTCAATGGCATTATTGGACCATACCTATACGACTTCAGACCTGGCAAATCCACCATTAACCAGATTTTAATTCGCCAAATCCTGGAAAAACCCCACGAAAAATACATCGACATATTCCACATATTCGTCGACTATAAAGCCTCATTCCACAGCCCTATCCGTTCAGAGGTGTTTGCAGCCATGTCTGTATTCGGCATTCTTGCAAAATTAATATGGAAATGCAGGATAATTTTAAGTGGCACAAGGTTAGCAGTTAAAGTCGGAAAGGACCTATCGGAGCCATTCAATACCGAACGAGGTTTCAGACAAGGTGACAGTTTGTCGAGTGATCTTTTTAACATCCTGCTGGAAAACGTCATAAGAGACCCAAAGGTGAAATGACACTTTGTACACCAAACAGCATATATTACTTGCGTACGCCGATGGGTCGAATATTTCGTGCGGTAACTGCCAGCCTTTGAACGAATTGATAAGGAGTCTGCCAAAGTGGGACTGGCTGTAAGTGGCGAGAAGACCAATGCTGATGATACCAACTCGCAATATGTCCAGTAGACTCGGACCAACTGTGGAACTTGAAAACTACAGCTTCGAGGTAGTGAACGATTTTATATACCTCGGTACCACTATAAACAAGACTAATAACATCAGTTTTAAATCTATGATCTGAGTAAGCAACTCAAAACCAAGGCCACCTCTCGCCAGACAAAACTCAAGACGCTGATATGAACCGTGCTGTTGTATGGATCTTTATGGTACTTGCGCAAGATGAGGCAGCTTTTGGAGTGTTTGAGAGAAAAATTCTCCGAAAAATCTATGGGCGTCGACGGTGAATATCGACTTATTCTCGGACATCGACATAGTCCGATGTATAGAACTGCAGCGACTACATTGGCCAGGATATGTTGTGGGAATGGATGAGGAGGCATATAAAACCGAGCCAAGTGACGGTTCATGCAGAAGGAGAAGGCCACGAATCCGATGGAAAGATCATAAAGCAGACAACATCTAGAAATATGGTCTTTCAATTTGAGTGAGTTGCGCACAAGACAGACGGACTTGAAAATCTATTTTAAGATCGGCTTATCAAACAACCGTCCTGTCACAAGCCAGCTAAGTAAGTAAGTAGAATAGCAATCGAAATTATGAATTAGCATTCGAAGTATCTATGAGAGACTTTTTGGAGAAATTGCGTGCCGTATCGTTCTACACAAATTTTTCAATATTAATTCACTATTCAGTATTTTAGAGGAACTTGGATTAGTTTTAGGAGGCGCTGAGTCCATTTTATGCTTTCATCAAGAATCTGCTAAATTTTGAAAAACTTTTGAAAACATAGGCTTTCAAAATTTGATATTTTGTTTGGCAAATCATGTTGAATATATTGTAGACTCAGTACCAACTTCCATAATTGTATTTTAAATTACAACCATATATTTCCAAATTAAAAAGGTTCCACTGTATTTCCCCATTATACTCTTCATTCATTAACCTGTTGACTAACATTCATTTACAATCACATTCAAAGCATTTCTGTTCCGATACCTTCGGAACATATTTCACTACCTTGCTCTTTTGTTTATGCATAATTTTCAGAAATAAATAATGGCATTCCTTAATTAAATTTGCCTATTAGGCAAAGGACATGCAGGGTAAATTAATGGCACGTTGGAGTTTCAAATGAGCCGTAACGGTATACATTTTATTTAGAAAAATCCTAGCTACCTATATGTTTGTGTGTGTGTGTGCATGTAGATGTGTCAGAGTAAATGTGTGTTAAATTGATGTTAAAACGTTTGTCAACTGTGTTTTCGTGATTACATACAGTGTATATACATATATACACCTGACTTTTGTAATATGAATAAATATGTGTTATATGAACTACCCAATTCACCCACAACAAAACAACTCCCCTTTCTACTTCTCCTCTACATGAGTACCCCTCAGCCTGCCATCAAAACAATCTGTCGTTTGTTGCAAAATCATTAAAATGAGAATTAAGTACTTAAATACGCTTAGTGTGTTTATAATGTGGCCCGGGTTTTGGAGACCGGCTGTTAGCCAGTATTTTGTTGTTGTTTGGAATATTTTGATCCTGTTGTTGTTATTTGATTATTAGATAACAACAGAAGGCACTAGCTTTTGTTATACCAACTGATGAACGCTATAAAATTGTTTTGAATAAATGACATACAATTAAGCAATATAGAAAAAAGTGGATCAAATTGAAGCAATAATGCTGTCTTTTGTAATTGTGTAGTTAGAGGCTTTACAGTGTTTTGAAATAAAATTTAAAAAAGCCTAATTGCTGAGTATCCTCCTTTTATCTAGAAACTCGTATTAGCGTTAGAAGAATATATCAAAAGGGAAATTTAGATTTGTGCCACAAGTTTTTATACCCTTTACTATAAATTTGACATTCCATTATTAACACCTCGAAATATTCGCAGAGATATATTTTTGATCAGAATTAAATTATATATCGATTTAGCTATTTCTGTCTTTCCGTCCTTTCGCCTGTTGAGATAACGATAGTGCTCGAAATATTCAAGTTGGAGCTTTCGAATTTTCCGTGCTACCATCCTAGGATGTTTGGTAATAAATAGTAACAAAATTAGAATTGAGCTAGATTTGTGTTACGGTCAGAATCGGTGTGTAGTGTTGACATATGAAGGTCGTTTTGGAAATTTTAATTATGGCCAATATTGGTGTGTATGTTGATTAGCACTTCTGACATATGCAGGTTTCTGTGAAAACAAAATTATATATTTAGGCATGTTTAAATAATTATCATATTCTCATATTAGGTCTAGAATGATGTATGTTAAGTTTCCTGAAAAGCGGTACAAATTTAGATATAGCTCCCATATATACTTTCGTCCGATTTAATGTAAATGGTGCGGCAGAGTCCCTATATATCTTTCGATTTGCACCAAATATCACACAACATAACGAATTGGCTCTAGAATGATGTGTGTTAAGTTTCCTGAAATCCGGTCCAAATTTCCCATATACATTTTAGTCCGATTCAAATTTGGATAGAGCTACCATAGGCACATTTTTCTTCCGTAGTAAATGTAGTTTGGTATTCCATGTTTCTGGATTCCTTTCTTTTAAATGTGTTGAAGTTCCTTGACTGCAAATGAAGCAGGCCCAACGTTTTGTGCCAATGTAACACGCCTCTGCTTCGCAATTTGTAGCGATTCATAAATAAAGAAACGACTTGATTATTTTTTAAATACCGAATTTATTACTATTCTGCGCAACCTTATCAGATGAATACAACAATGTATCGTGTTTGAATGGAGATTGCGGAATGAGTGAATTCAATTCGATTCAATTATATTTTCATCAAATCCTTACACATAGTTATTTAATAACTTAAATCTAAGAATTATTCATTTCATATTCTTAACATTAAATCATATTTTCCTAAGCGTATCTCTCTAATACATAAAAGTCATGCAGTTTTTCTGCAGACTAACTCTAAACTTATATACGCTTACAATCTATCTATAATTAATTTATAACTATATAATCTACTAAAAAAATGATAGAAACTACTGAACTAAAAGCCAAGTATTAAATCTAAATTGGGGTTTATGTACAGGCTAAAGTGGGATGGGATAAGAGACAAGGAATATTTACAAGGGGTTTGGGATGGGGATTTATTTACAATATATACAATACAGATAAGGACGCTTTACCCGCTACTGCGATGTGCTTTAAACGGTGCTATCTATATCTAGCGCCCCAAACCTAAGATGATAGAAGAGGAGCTGGTCATCTCTATATAGAAGACCTTCACAGTGGCTAAACTGCTCGGAGGCCTATAATTGGCCCGAATTAACCTTTCGACGTCTGTTTCGTGCAAAAGGCTATCTCTAACTAGCTTATTTTCTAAAGTTGCCGCTCGGTCTAGGAACCTAAGAGCGGATGCCATTAGAAAGTTATCTATTCGGCTGAAGTCGATGGAATCATACACTACTCTATTGGCAGGTAGTCGCCAGATTCCATCTACTCCTTGTTCTGGCCTTAAGCCTAAGCAGGACCTAAGGATTCGCCTCTCCCAAATGCGCAGCCTCTCCATTTGGTGGGAAGAGATCCCAGACCAAACAGGGAAGGCGTACGCAATTAGTGGCCTTATTATTTGCTTGTAGATAAGTAGCCTAACTTTCACGGAAAGCCCACCAGCTGCTTTGAGAGCACGCTGGTAGAGCCAATATACTCCTTTGACTTTCCTAAGAATGTAGTCAATATGCCTAACAAACTCAAATTTACTATTTAAGATAACTCCCAGATATTTAATCTGTTCGGAGTTTCTTATTGTTTGCCCTCCAATAGCAAGAGTAGGTTCATACTGCCTGGCGCTGCGGTATAAATATTTCTTCTTGCCTTTGAAGGTTATTGCTTCACATTTATCGACATTTAAATGCATTTTCCAAGTTTGGAAGTATTCGGAGAGTTGCTCCAAATATGCATTTAGTCTATCATTAGTATTCCCTGCATGAGCTCCTGCTGCAGCGACAAATATATCGTCTGCATATGCAAGGAGTAATTGCCCTTCAGGCGCATGCGGTATATCACTAATAAAAATGTTGAAGAGAACGGGTCCAAGGAGAGACCCTTGTGGAACCCCGGCATTGACTGCCCTTTCTGACGAAAGGTTCTCTTCAACTTTTACCTTAAAGCTTCTGTCCGTTAGAAAACTTGACACAAGCCTGCATATATTAAAATCGAAGCCTAGCCTTCTCATTTTATATATTATTGCGCTTTGCCAAACATTATCAAATGCTTTGGCAAAATCCAAACTAACAGCAATAGTTATATGTCTGTTATTTAGAGCGCGAGTCACATATTCCCCTAAGACCATCAGGGTATGTGACGTCGAATGACCCTGTCTGAAGCCGAATTGGCTATCAGATAGGATTTCTCTCTCTTCCAGTATATCTCTAATTTCAGAGAGTATAAAATATTCAAAAAGCTTACCGAACGCTGAAAGTAAGCTAATTGGCCTGTAGCTATTGCATTTTGTAGGGTCCTTACCAGGTTTCAGGATGGGTATAGTGATTGCCCTTTTCCATGAAACCGGAAAATAGCCCAAATTTATGCAATGATTGAAGATAATTGCAATGTGTTCCAATGCTGTACCAGTGGTCTTCCTTAACACGAAGTCAGGGATTCCGTCTGGTCCTGCGGATTTGCGATTTGATCTTCTCTTTAACCCTGCCCCAATATTGGGAGCTTTAAGGAATTTATGTAGTCGCCATATACTATCCTCGCATACATGAGTTCCATCAGCAGTTAGGTTAAGTGACTTCTTGTGTTTTCGTCGCTCTTTTATACCATTTTCTGGGTTACAGAATATATTTATCGTTATCGATAATATTCTTAAATGATCGATAACATTCTAATAATATTTAGTTACATTTTAAATTCAAACAAGGGTTGCATTCATAGACTTAAATCTATTTAAAATAGTGTATTGCTTCAATATTCCTTTGTAATAAATTTTGGCACAGTTCAATCTCTCTCGAGCAATTTTCCATCGTGATCCATTTCTAAATTTGATCCATTTCTCGCAAATGATGCAGAAAAGAATTGTCGTTTATCTGAGGGACATACAATTTCCCATATCGTATAAGATCGTGGGCGTGGAAATTACATTTGTTAATTGTATAACACTAATATAGAGGTCGGTAACAGTCTGAAATAAAGAAACAATGGAATCCGAAACTAGCCGCAATCGAGTGAGTGGATAGACCGCGGTTATAAACAAGATAAAGAGTAGAAAAGCAAGAAATGGGAGAGGTAGAGAACGATATCAAAACAAAACACAGCCGAACAATGAATGATGGTGGCTTTTTTGAGGAATAAATTTGTTTTTGTCAAACGAGAAAGAGAGAGGGAATAATAGCGCAAATAGTGGTAAAGTACATCGAAGTAGGAAAATGGTTGTGATATTCATGAAATGTGTACATAGTGTGTACATTCAGTGGTTTGTGTTAAGTTTGCATTAAGGAGGATATTGCGAAATTGCAATAATTTACTCTCCAAATGCTCGTCTTCTCAAAATAAAATTTCCATCAACAAGCGGTATATAGCAAATTTGAACCATGTAGCTACAACCTTTGTTCACTGATGTTCTTACCTCAGTGAATTCTGTGTAGGGAAACATATTGCCGTTTCTCCAACACTAAGGTTCTTATCCTATTGTTTCTTCTTTGTGGTTTTTTACAAGTAACCCTTTTTAAATCATAACATAACCCAACCTTACATACGGTTAACATACAAACACTAAAATTAGATTAGATACTAAATAAATGGAGAAAAGCAAAGTGGGAGAATATTACTGCTCTTAAAAATGTATTTTCGTAACAAAGCAAATCCCAAAATAAATATTTTTTCCACAAATATAACCTTGAAAAATTACAATCTACCATTCATCCATATCCTTTGTAAGCGGATATTCTGCAGGTTACACACATACATATACATATTCATGTGCTTGTGTATATATGGTTATAAAAATGTTTATGTAAGCTTGTATATAGCCATAAAAAAGGTTAAAAGGAATTAAGCAGGCAACGTGAATGAACGAACAGCTCTTACTGTGACAAAATGCCTGCATTTATACTCCTTGCTATAGCAAATAATGAACAAAAAAACGAAATAATCAGGAGAGTACTGAAGAGTCAGGAAGCCAGAACACCTGGAAACGGATTTGCTTCATGGCATTCAGTATTTTCTTGTTGTTGTTGTTGTTGCTGCTGATAAAAAAGGAATGAAAATATGAAAAAACAAACATATTTCGTTTCATTCATCGCCATAACTTGTAGCACATTCGTACATACCTATATGTATCTCAACAGCCATGCAAACGCTTTGTGAATAATCATTCAATGCAGAACAACAACATCAACGGAACTCGGGTTCTTTCTCTTTATGATAAATGTAGGAATTTCCATTTATATACATTCCGGTCTTTATATATATGTATGTGGCTGTATATACATTGGTATGTATATGTTTGAACATACATATATATTTTTTATAAAATGTATCTGGGAATATTGTATGAATATGCATTTATTGGTTAAAGCCCAGTTGAATTGAATTATCTGTAAGTTTCGTACATTGATGCCAATTTAATTTTCATTTCCTGCGGAAAGTGATTTCGTGTTCTTCATTATTTTTGAATATGCTCAGCATTTTACATACCCAAAACTACGAATATTTAAAATGTTTATTAACTCTTTGCATTTCAATCATACTCAGAGAAAATTCACATACACCCAGAGAAAATTGACAAAATAAATTTCCAAGTTTAGATGATTTCCAAAGAATTCGATGGAGTTCGCCTATGTCGGGTATATTTTGACCTTCATTATAATAATAGGCAAAAGCAAACGACATAGACACATGGTTCCTTTTGAGAATATGCATAGAATCACATTTTAAGTCGATTTATGCATGTCCCTCCGTCCGTCCGTCTGTCCATGTTAAATTGAAAACAAAGTACAGGTCGCATTTTTGATTCGAATTGGATCTCATTTATTTGGCCCATATTAAAATAGGGAAAAATCGGTTTAGATTTAAATATAGCTCCAATATATATGTTCGTCCGATTTAAGGTAAATGGTTCACCAAAGAAAGAAAATATCTTTCGATTTCCACGAAATTTGGCATAGCGTACTGAATTAAGTCTAGAACGATGTGTGTTAAAATTCGTGAAAATCGGTTCAGATTTAGATATAGCCCCATATATATTTTGGTCCTATTTTAAGTAAATAGTGCACCAATATCCCTTTGCGTCCTTCAATGTGCACGAAATTTGCTAAGTTTCGATGCAGCCTTAGCTTCCTATGTATTGAGACTTGAATGGCGTTATAGCGTTTTGTAGAAATTGGTATAGATGCAGCCATAGCTTTCATATGAATTTTGAACGGATGTCTGATTGAAATTAAATTGTTAACAGTGCGGCGTACCAAGTAACGTGTATCAATTTTGCTATAAATCGTTTTCCATAAATGTGTCCCATGGTACGCAGACGACTCTAAATTTAGCGTTTGGCTATATGGAAGCAACTCATAATAAATAATCTCCTTCCAGTCCCACCAAATGAATAGCAGAACCTTCCTGGTCGTTATCCTCCGTTTGAGATACTTCACCGCTCTTTGACCACGGTCGTTTTCGCACAGGTTTCCATTCCTCAGGTGATCCATTTCCCATCTCTAGTCACCATCCGTTTAAGAAATGGGTCTATCTCATTCCGTTTGACCAAGGCTTCACATTGATCTTTTGAATCCAGCTTTGTTTAAATGGTTTAAAATAGTTTTTTTATAGCTCCTGGGCGATGTTACGACTGCTAACATGCCGGTCAACATCGATCATTTCTGCGCTTTTAGCGATATTTTCGACAGTTTTTCGAATGGATTTATTTTTCCCCAACCTAATATATAACCGAATTGGCTTATATCTGGTATATTGTAAAATTCCACATTGAGGTGGGTAGGTGGATATATTCTGGATCAGCGGACCATTTAGGCACGTCAGTTTGTATTTCCATCTATCTGTTGTAATCACTGTAGCCTCTAATTAAATTGAGATATATCGCCAACATTTTTCATAGAGTTGTCTTTTGTCTGCCGGCTGGTCAACTTCGATAATGGGCTATATCGGCTATATACTTTTCACTATTGAGTTTTTGTGTGCGTTTTTCGACCGGTAGTTTGGCACGGTTTTCAGCCGAAATGGTTGTAATTTGCTGTTTTAGATTCTCATACGAAAGTTCTCTCTCCTAAAAATTATGAATATAGGTTCACTTTTTTAAATAGCCCACATATAACGGTACTAAAAATATCCGCATCTTGAGGTACGAAAGTTCTCTCTTCTAAAAATTTTCAATATAGGTCCACTTTTTTAACTGTACTAAAAATATCCGCATCTTGAGGTTTGTAGACAACTTTTTCAATCGAATTGGCTGAAATTTGGTGTTGGATTCTAATTGGATTCCAAATCGTCCTGCCAAAAATCAATATCAATATTTGTCGAACATTTTTGGTAGCCCTAAATATTTGGTATCCCTAGCAAATATTATTAATATTCGGCCTCTTTTTGGGGAGAATTCCCATATAACACTTTTTATACCATTCTCCACATTCTTTTACAGAATATTATGGTTTTGTGCATATGTTTGTACCAGGTAATTGGAAACGAGATAGACACATTGTTCCTTTTGAGAATATGCATAGAATCACTTTCTGAGTCGATTTATGCATGTCCGTCTGTCTATGTATTCTTGCGAACAAAGAACAGGTCGCATTTATGATCGGATTTGGATGGCCCAGGGACGAACCCTATTTAAATTGGAGGAAACCGGTTCAGTTTTGTAGACATTGGTGTAGATGAAGACATATTATTTGGTCTGTCAAATTTGACTATTAATCAAATTTGTATGTTAATATTGTTTCTGTTTTTAGTTCTAATCGGTATTCTTATTAGAAAACAATTAAATGCGATTAAAGTAGTTTCTGAAAATATAAATGTTTATAGATGGTTATATATATATATATGTTTGTGTGAGTATATTTCGAATAACAAGTATGCACATGAGTACATGTCCACATACGCATATTCATATTTATTTTTGCATATTTTTCTGCATAAACAAATATGTGTTAACTGTTGTTCTGTTGCCGTTGTTTACAGAACATAAAACCATTGTGTATATATTTTTTTTTATTTTATTTTTTTAAATTAAAATCAACATGTATCTGGAACGGACATATCAGCCACACCATCGACTTGATAATAACAAAAAAACATTTTAATCAATTAGAAAAATATATAGATGAAATATATATGTTATTATTTAAAGCATTTTAATAACGGACGTTTGGTCAAAGAACATAAATTTGCCAAAATGGAAAATTTTTTATTAAAAATTTATATATATACTAGCGGGACCCGTGGCGCTTCGCTGCCCCTACTGAAGTTATCAAATTAAAATTTAGATATGATCAATTAGCAATATTTACTAAATTTAATTTAAAATTAGGTAAAACCTGATATTTTATATGCTCGCATTAACAGTACAAAAAAGTGTGAAATGTGCATGTTGTAGTAGTTGTATAGTATAGTTATTACATAATTCGCTGTTTTCTGTAATGGTGGTAACTTTGTTTCTTGAAACACAATTTTTTCGAAAAATTACAACACTTCAAAAACCAGTAAAGAAAGTATTAAAGTCGGACGGGCCGACTATATGATACCCTTCACCACTATTTTTTTTATTGGATGAAATAAAATATGTAATATTTATACCCTACACAACTATGTTGTCAGGGTATTATAGCTTTGTGCAGCCCCAAAAGTTTGTAACGCCGCGAAATATTGGTCCTAGACCCACCTTATCTCGACTAGCTGAGTCGATCTAGACATGTGTGTCCGTCCATCCGTCCGTCCATTATAATTTGTAAACACGATACAGGCCACAGTTATGAACCAATCTTCACGAAATTTTGCATGTAGGATGGGTTCTGGCCAATGAAGACCCCTATTGTTTTTGGGAAAGATCGGTTAATATTTAGGGGATGAAATGGACCAAATACTAAATTTTTTTCGGTTTTTCTGGTCGCTCCAGAGGCCGCAATAATGGCCCGAACATCGTGAAATTTCGCATGGAGAAGGGGATCGGGCCAAAGAATAAGCATGCCTGTTTCGATAAAGATAGGTCAATATTTAGCGGATCAAATAGACCCTGACTTTTGTGTGAAAAATGACAAAATTTGTATTCTATAGCGTATATATTTACTCCTGAAGGACATAGACCCGAGAAGTTAATATTTTATCATAGAGGAGTGGTTGACCTTTAAATTAATACCAATTATGTTGTTGTATGTTCCCGGATGTGGGAGTTACACCTAATTGTTTACAGGTATCTCCGTATTCGTATATTATTTAATAACCCATTATCACTCTAGAGAGCGGAACTATAGCGCTGATCGCTTGGAAATGTTCCATGAGGTTCCAGTTATGGTCAAGGACAACGCCTATAATTTTCGGTGAATATCAGATAATAATTTTGGAGTGAAGTGGACCGAAAACTTATTTTTTTGTGTTATTTTCGAGTCGATCTATAGACCACAAATGAAAGCCGAACATCACAATACAACAAGAAAATCTGGACAATAGCTGTACTGAATACTCGTAATATTCGGAAAATATATCAGTGTGAGGAAGAGGTGCTGTTTATCTCTAATCGGGCAAGAGGGTGCAAATATCACTAAATATTGCACAGGCTCGGAATAAAAATCCGCAGAAAATTTGAGTTCCGTGGTAGTTGTGTAGGGTATCGTATGGTCGGCCCCGTCCGACTATACTGCTCCGCTCACTGGTTTTCTAAATGTGAATCTACCTAGATCTATCCATAAACATGTCATTCTATGCTATGCCAAATTTCGTGCAAATCGAAAGATATATGTGGACTTTGGTGCACAATTTAATTTAAATCGGACGAAAATATATATGGGAGCTATATCTAAATCTTGAACGATTTTCACAAAACTTAACAGACATCACTCTAGGCTCAATTCATGACGTTATGTCAAATTTAAAGTTATATGTGGACTTTGGTGCACAATTTACATTAAATCGGACGAAAATATATATGGGAGCTATATCTAAATCTGGACCGATTGTCAGGAAAGTTAACATACATCAGTCTAGACCTAATTCATTACGCTATGCCACATTTCGAGCAAATCGAAGGATAAAGGGGCTTTGGTGCACCACGAAACATGGCAGACATCACTCTAGACTCAATTCAGTACGTTATGCCAAATTTGGTGCAAATCGAAAGATATATAGGGACTTTAATGCACCATTTAAATGAAATCGGACGAAACTATATATAGGAGCTATATCTAAATCTGGACCGATTTTCCCGAAACTCACCACTCATCATTTTAGGCTCAAATCAGTACGTTATACCAAATTTCGTGCAAATAGACAGTTATATAGGGTATTTGGTAAACCATTTACCTTAAATCGAACGAAAAAATATATATATGAGCTATATCTAAATCTGAACCGTTTTTTCCCAATTTCAATAGTGTTCGTCCTTGGGCCAAACAAATGAACTGTGCCAAATTTCATCCAAATCGGATTATAAATGCGACCTGTACTTTGTTTACAATTTAACACCAACCGACGAACGGACATGCATAAATCGACTCAGAAAGTGATTCTATGCATATTTTCAAAAGGAACTATGGGTCTATCTCGTTTCCTTTTGACTG
>NW_026881444.1:0-34715 GCF_032173495.1 Musca vetustissima | reverse complement strand
GTCAAAATTCACCTCACCACACTGTAGTACAGGGTATTATGTCTTTGTGCACATGTTTGTAACAGGCAAAAGGAAACGATATACACATGGTTTCTTTTGGGAATATGCATAGAATATCTTTTTAAGTTGATTTATTCATGTCCGTTCGTCTGTCTGTCCATGTTAACTTTTTTGATCAGAATTGAATGAAGCTCATTTATTTGGCCCAAGGACGTACCCTACTGAAATTGGGAAAGATCGGTTCAGATTTTGAATATAGCTCCCTTATATATTTTCGTCCGATTTACGGTAAATGGTGCATGAAAGTACCTATATATCTTTCGATTTACACGAAATTTAGCATAGCGTTCTAAATTAAGCCTAGAGCGATGTGTGTTAAGATTTAGTACCTATATATCTTTCGATTTATATATTTTCGTTCGATTTTGGGAAAATAGTGCATCAAAGTCTCTATATATTTTTCGATTTCGATGGAATTTGTCATAGCGTCCTGAATAAGGGGTAGAATGATGTGTGTTAAGTTTCGTGAAAATCGGTTCAGATTTAGATATAGCTCCTATACATATTTTCGTTCGATTTTAGGTAAATAGTGCACCCAAGTTCCTTTATATCCTTCGATTTGCACGAAATTTGACATATCGTACTGAATTAAGTCTAGAATGATGTATGTTAGTTTTCGTGAAAATAGGTTCTCGGTTCACAAAATTGTGCACACGTAGTGAAGTTAGTATAGCCTAACGTGTGGTAAGTTTCGTTCAAATCGGTTCAGATTTGGATATAGCTTCTATATATATTTTCCTCCTATGTTAAGTAAATCATGCACCAAGGAACCAAAATATGGTAAATATGCTCAAAACGTGCTAAAAGTAGTATAAACTAACTGAGACAAGTTTCATTGAAATCGGTTTAGATATAGCTTCCATTAATATTTTTGTCCGATTTTAATTAAATGATGTCCCAAACTTTTGTCATATTGACGTAATTTCTTTTGGTAGAAATGTAGAAACATGACATAGCCCATATATTGTACCGACTTCATGTTTATTGGGTTTCAAATAATCAACGAGTGTCCGATTGAGATTTGCTTTAAGGGAACCCCACCCATTCTCGATTTTAATTTTTCAAGATTTTCAATGGGCTGGTAAATCAATACCAATGCTTGTTAAGGTTTGTAACTTTGCACATATATATTTGAAGATTTAAAAGAGAAGAAAAATAATTTACAAATAAATTTTGTTGTTGTCTTCTTGTTGTTTTTTGTAATTAAAAAAGTCCTTATTTTTGATGGCGGGAATGATAACTCCTCACTGGAACATCGGAATCCGAAAATTCCAACGGTGTTAGAAAGAGTACATGTCTGGCTCTCGTATGAACTTGGATTATTGACTTCGCTCTAAAATTAACAAAATGGCGGACCTTTGAAAAATATTTTTGGAAAATCGCCGATTTTTGACCAAACACCAAGTTAAAAAATAAGGAAGATCTTCACCGATTGGCTTTATCCTAGTTAATACGATAGCTACACACTCACAGAGAAACGTGTAAAAATTTGGAATCGATTGGGTTATTAGCTTTTGAGTTATCGTGCCCGCCGCAAAAGAGAAAAACGCGTTTAAAGTTTGAGAAGCCCTTTAGCCGTCACTTGATGCTGACACAATAAATCGGCTATATCTTCAAGAGTGTCCGATTGAGATTTGCGAGTGTCCGATTGAGATTTGCTTTAAATCGATTTACATAATTTTTTCTCTTTCAGCATAGGTTACAGAATGCCATTTTTATGGATTGATCTTAGTCGGTTCATATTTATGATGTTATGTTGTTATGTTATCTGTTGTATATACCCAAAGTGGTGAAGGGTATCATATAGTCGGCCCGTCCGACTTTACTACTTTCCTTACTGATTTTTAAATATATTAAAAATTAGTGTTGAACTGTTATTTATTTGCACGTTATTGAATATCAAAAATGTAAATATATATAGCATAAGATGCTGATTTAGAAATTATTTTTTATGGTCATATTTATAAGCGCGATGTTGCAAAACTCAAACCACAGTGCTAATTTTATGTTGAGATAAGTGAATCTCTATATTTATTTTATTTATGTCACACATATTTTTATAGCTGCCAAAGTTAATTTCTATTTCATTTAACATTACTTTGCCTTTAGAATTTCTTTAAACTTTCTTTCCCACCCTAGAGTACCAAAGTTATTTAAGAAATTCTAAAAATTCTGTTTCTACATTTGAAAACAAACAATAAAAAGAAAAAGTTTGCAACTGTTCTATTCGTATTGTTGTGACAATTGTATTAGCTTAGTTATTGTACTGAAATGTTTCAGTTTTATTAGAAACAAAGAAACAAACAACAACGAAGAAAAAACAGTAAAAAAAATCGTTGACAACATTTGATGATTCCCTTTTACTTGTGAGGTAGGTATATTCAGTTCATTATGTCGTTGGTTACAAAAGGAAAATAAAAATGTTAGACCCTAAATATCAATCAGGTGAGATGATATAAATATTCATATGTTAGCAAACATACATATTTTTTGAATTTTTGATAGATCTGTGGGTATCTTTACAAAATTCATTTTTTTTTAAATTTCCAATTTTTTTTTTAAATTTTCAAGTGAAAATCCTTAAGATAAAAAAATCTCCGCAAACGGCTATTTTGCATTTATATAAATAGGAACCAATCCGAATTTTTCATATGTTTATTCAGGTTGCAACGGTCATTGGGTTTTGGCACTCGGAAACGCAGTCCACCTGCCATCTTGGATTAATTAATTGGACGTATTTTTTGTAATCCTACCATACTTGATCCGCATTAGTGAAGGGTATACAATATACGGTCGGTCCGATCTTTAAATCATTCTGATTACTGTCTTTTTACTTATTTTTTGCCAAGAGACGACAGCAGGTACACAACAAAAAACAAAGCAAAAAACCGTACTGGTATGAAAGCTAACAGCGGCAGAAACCATTTGTGGTCTTTTGATAGAACTTGTATTAGAATTACTTGTAGCGGTTTAAGAATTATTTTCTATTTTGTTTTCTATATATTTTTCCAACAGTCGTAACAACAAAAATAACAGCGGTAAAGTAACAATTGTAATTGTTTGACATTAAAGTCAGTCAGTGGTGTGCCGTTTGATATTTTTGCCATGTTTTTGTTGTTTACTTTTATTGTCATTATTGTTGTCATTATTATTAGCCATACTCTGACTGCCAATCTGCCGGTTTTTTGTTTGGCTGTCTGAGCATTGATGTGCCATGTGAATTGTAGTGGTGCTGTTTTGTGTCTTTTGTCCATCACAACAACAAAAACAAAGCTTAAACACAACAGGACAGAATGAATGATTTAAAGACCAGACCAGAATATCTTGATACGCATAACTACTTTCACCGCCAAGCCAAGTTTTGTTCTTAGCCATCAAGTACCCCACCATTCTGCACTGAAATTTTTTGTCTCTTCATTTCATATTTTAGTTGCAAGTTGTTTTCTTTCTTTCTTTTTGTTTCTGTATTTAATTTTATCTATTACTTAGTTTGTCTATAACTTTGTTCTTTTTGTTTTTTGTTCGTGCAAAATGACAGACACTTTTTTGTTACAAATGTATTACAGCTGTTCTTGAATTATTTTTTTGCAGCAATGGTTGGGTTTGGAGAATGTTTTTTCTCTAATATTGGTATCCCAAATTGTCATTATACCCTACACAACTATGTCGCCAGGGTATTATAGCTTTGTACAGCCCCAACAGTTTGTAACGACGCGAAATCTTGGTCCTAGACCCACCTTTAAGTGTATCGAACATGTGTGTCCGTCCGTCTGTCCATTATAATTTGTAAACACAATACAGGCCACAGTTATGGACCAATCTTCACGAAATTTTGCATTTAGGATGGGTTCTGACCAATGAAGACCCCTATTGTTTTTGGTAAAGATCGGTTAAAATTTAGGGGATGAAATGGACCAAAAACTTTATTTTTGTCTGATTTTCTGGTCCCTCCAGAGGCCGCAATTATGGCCCAAACTTCGCAAATTTTTACTTTGAGAAAGGGATCTGGCCAAAGAATAAGCATGCCTATTTTGATAAGTATCGGTCAATATTTACCTGGTCAAATCGACCCTGACTTTTGTGTTAAAAAGATAAAATTTGGATTCTATGGCGAATATATTTACCCCTGAAGGACATAGAGTCGAGAAGTTGCTGGTATATCCAAGTGGAGTGGTTGACCTTTAAATTGATAGCAATTATATTGTCGTATGTACTCGGATGTGGGAGATATACTTAAATATTTACTAGTGCTTACGTATTCATATATTATTTAGTAACCCATTATCACACTAGAGGACGGAAATATAATGCTGATCGCTTTGAAATTTTTCATGAGGATCGTTATGATCAGATAATAATATTGGGATGAAGTGGATCGAAAACTTAATTTTTTTGTATTTTTTCGAGTCGATCTATAAGCCGAACATTACAGCACAACCCAAGGTGAAGGGAATATGGACAAGTAATTAGAAGGGATGTACTGAATATTAGTAATATAATTATTGACCTCTAGTCGGTCAAGAGAGTTCAAATATCGCGAAATATGGTCCATGCTCAGAATATGGAACCACAGAAAGTTAGATTTTCATGGAAGTTGTGTAGGGTATAATATGGTAGGCCCCGTCCGACTGTACTGCTCCGCTCACTGGCTATTATTTAAGAAACCATTACCACACAAGAGGAAGGAAATGTAACGCTGATCGCTTTGAAATATTCCATGAGGATCCTGGTATGGTCAAGGACAACGCCTATAATTTTCGGTGATGATCACCTAACAATATTGGGATGAAGTGGACCGAAAACTTAATTTTTTGTGTTTTTTCGCGTCGATCTATAGGCCACAAGCCACGGCGAATATTTTCCCCGGCGAATATTTTCTCTCTACCTTCAAATCTCCCTACCCTCCACTATAGTATGGAGGGTATATTAATTTTGTTTTTCCGTTTGTAACTCATCGAAATAATCATTTCCGACCCTATAGATCGCCAAAATTTTGCATGGAGTCGTCTTTTGTCTGCAGGCAGGTAAAGTTCGATGGGCTTTATCGGTCCACGTTTAGGCATAGCTCCCATATAAAGGTACCCCGCCCAATATTCGGTATTTTGGAGTTCTTGAGCGCATTTTGCAACCGAATTTGGTACATTGGGTTCTTATTGGGTACCAAATATCTCTATTAAAAATTATAAATATCGGTCTACTTTTTCTGGTAGCCCCCTTTTAGGGGTGCCACCAATTTTCGGTATTTTGAGGCTATTGAGCGCGTTTTTCAACGGAATTCGCTGTAATTTGGTATTTTGTAGTCGTATATGGTAACAAATCTCCCTACTAAAAATTAATAACATTCGCCCCCCTTTTTTGGGGTAGTCCCCATATAACCCCCTTTTCATATTAATTTATATATCTGATTTGTTCCGCGTTTTGGATTGTGTTCTAAGACTCTGTTGTAATCATTTCACCTGTGAAGGATATCGAGATAAAAAACTATAACTTAGGGTTCGATAATGAACTATATATGATCTATAGCCCACATTTAGGCCTAGCCCCTATATACTGATTCCTACAGATTTTCGTTATTTTTAATATTTAGCGTAAAGAATGTATTCTGATGCAAAAATGTTGGTTTCGAAGTAGATGCATATCAGTCCTCAATTAGGCGTAGCACCTCATATAATGATAACTTCAAATGTTCGGTAATTTCTACACGATGTAATCAACATTGGCCCCGCTTAAGGTATATCTTCCATCGACGTATTCATCAAAATTTTTTCTGCAACACCAAATTTCATATTGAAACAGCAGCTTCCACCAAAATGTATTTGGTGTACATTATGGTTTACATAAACTGTTTGTAGAAATGTCTGTATAGGTCCACGTTTTGGAATGTTCCCTTATTCTCATTTAAAATGCTGGTCAGTATACCTATGGTGGAGGGTATCCAAAGTTCGGCCAGCCGAACATAATGCTTTTTCACTTGTTATAATTTGCACATTCTTGTATTTAACAAATTCTATCCATGCAATTTGTAAATATCGATACATTATGCCATATACCCACACGGTGGGTAACTACCCATGTAGATATATTTATTAGAGTACCAATTTTATTGGATCGCCTACAAAACACCTTAATCCCTATTAACAGATAGTTAAACTTTGGTATTATCTGGATTAAATATATGATTTTTGTAGGTTAAAGAAACATACAATTCATAACTTACATAGTAAAATTCCAAAAATTAAAATTCGTCAATAACCTTTGATGATAGATTTTCGGATGTGAAAGTGAATTTTCTCACACAGAAATATTTACATACCGGCAGTTACAAACAAATCAAAAAACTCCACTTAACATTTTCAACACATTGCTTCTTAATTCTTTTGTAAATAAAAAAAAAAACAAAGACGACAATGCAACATGCTAACGTGTAAAGAAGTCTCAATGTATAAGTGTAGCATCATTATTTCACTACCAGTTTGTTTCTTAAGTCTTTTGTTCTCTAAGTTATCACACATTTTGTCAGCCACTCATTCGAAAATGCATCAAAGCTGTCTCTTTAATCATTTAATCTTTTATTTACTACTAATCGATAAAAATCAAAAGTACTTCTGTCGTTCGTGGCAACAGTCAAACACCTCATATATAAACTTCCTGTTATGAAAATTTCCATAAAAATAGAAACCAAACCTGTGACAGCTTTGGGTTTGGCTCTTTAGAATGTGAAAAAATTTTTACTTTTTTCTCTGGCTCTTTTGTTGCTTGTAGTTGTTTCTGTTCACAATCTCAAGGTACTTGACAAATTGTAGACATTTAACAGTAATCACAACTTGAGGACAAAACCACCTATTGCCTGAAGCTTGAAGTGGTGCAGCTTCAGTGTACAATAACAACGGCGGCAGCAGCAACAACAACAATGAAAGCATTATTGTTTAATAAAACAAAACAAATAAACAATAGAACGACCACTGGAGGGGGTAAATATGGTAACATCGATGGAGAAGAAAATTGTGGCAAACAACAGCATCATAGACATAGACAATGACTTGAAAATCATGATCAAGATAATGTTCATTGATGGCGTCAGGAACAAAATTGTGAAGGGATTTGAAAAAAATACACATACAAATATTGGAATTGAGGAAAATAATATCATTTAAAAAATATTCAAAAAATTAAAATATATTTATAAATAAATTATTTAAATTTTCTCATACGATGGACAAGGACTCAAAATTATTTATTTCTATATATTTGTACCTAACCAATTTTTCATCACTGTAAATGTTCTGTCGCATTTATTTCTTATTTTTTTCTTTCCTTCGAATTAAATTCCACCTACTCTCATAATGTCACAAAAGTAACACGTTGATTAGGTTTGACAGACACGTTCTTCCAACATCACCACCTTCGAAGAACAATCACCACAAGTTGACAGCTTACCTGTCAAGCATCCAACTGGCACATGTACTGCTGTAGTTTCAACCGATAATTGTATTGTCTTAAAGTTATTATTTTGCCATGTCGTCAGGTTTTCTTTGTGGTCATACATACATATATATTCGTATAAATGTATATCTAATTATACGCATGATTTATGATGATTAGCAAAAGGTAATCTGAAATTGTCAGGTTATTATGAGATGTTAGGAACAAGTTTTGCGGTTTTATTTTATCTTTTTTAGGTTCTTTTGTTTTTTTTCTTTTTTTTTGGTATAATTTTGAATATAAACAGCTGACATAAATACGGTATATCACACATAAGAAATAATCACGCGATAATAAATAATGCGTTTATGTGGAATTTAAGTTTAATTAGATCGTTTGTGGGGCACACATTAACATTTGGCATGTTTTAAGATATAAATGGATATTTTAAATTACATAAAATTTAAACGTTCAAAATGTCAAGGCTGGATTTTTATACCCTGCACAACTGTGTTGTTTTGTGCAGGCCCAAGCGTTCGTAACGCCGCGAAATATTGGTCCTAGACCCACATTTAAGTATGCCAATCTTCATATCTTGATTAGCTGAGTCGTTCTAGACATGTGTGTAAGTCCGTCCGTCTGTCCTTTATAATTAGTAAACACGATACAGACCACAGTTATGTACCAATATTTACGAAATTTTGATTGTAGGATTGGTTCTGGCCGTTGTTTTTGGTAAAGATCGGTTAATATTTAGAGGATTGAATGGACCAAATACTTAATTTTTGTCGTTTTTCTGCTCGTTCCAGAGGCCGCAATTATGGCCCGAACATCGCAAAATTTTACATGGAGAAGGAGATTGGGGCAAAGAATAAGCATGCCTGTTTTTATAAAGATCGGTCATTATTTAACGGGGCAAATGGACCTTGACTTTTGTGTGAAAAATAACAAAATTTGTATTCTATAGCGTATATATTTACTCCTGAAAGACATAAACCCGAGATGTTGATAGTATCCAAGAGAAGTGGTTACCCTTTAAATTGATACCAATTATATTGTCGTATGTACTCGGATGTGGAAGTTACACGTACATATTTACAGGTGCTTACGATATTTTTTAATAAACCATTACCACATTAGAGGGCGGAAATATAGCGCTGACCGCTTTGAAATTTTCCATGAGGTTCCAGGTATGGTCAAGTACAACGCCTATAATTTTCGGTGATGATCAGATACAAATTTTGGTGTAAAGTGGGCCGAAAATTTATTTGTTTGTGTTTTATTTTTAATCGTTATATAGGCCACAATTATAAGCTGAACATCACAACACAACTCACGGTGAAGGAAATCTGGACAAGTAATTTAAAGGGCTGTACTGCATATTGGTAATATTCAGAAAATATGTCAGTGTAAGGAAGATGTGCTGTTGACCTCTAATCAGGCAAGAGGGTGCAAATATCAGGAAAAAATTCCTAGGCTAGCAAGAAACATCCGAAAGTTAAAGTTCCGGGGGTAGTTGTGTAAGGTATCGTATGGCCGGACCGTCTGACTATACTGCTCCGCTCAATGGTTTAAAATTACTTTTTTGAGAAGGCTATAAGGCATGAATTTGTTAAGAATGTTTTTTGGAAGGCATGGATTTGTTAAAACTATTTTTTAAAGGACTATCAAGGCGCGGATCTTTTAGAATTATTTTTTCAAGGGCGTAGATTTTTATACCCTTCACCACACTGTGGTTCAGGGTATTATGTCCTTGTGCATATGTTTGTAACAGGCAAAAGGAAACGAGATAGACACATGGTTCCTTTTGAGAATATTCATAGAATCATTTTCTGAGTCGATTTATGCATGTCCGTCCGTCCGTCTGTAGATGTTAAATTGTAAAAAAGTATAGGTCGCATTTATGATCCGAAATGAATGAAATTTGGCATAGGTCACTTATTTGGCCCAGGGACGAACCCTATTGAAATTGAAGAAAATCGGTTCAGATATAGATATAGCGCCCGGATATATTTTCGTCCGATTTAAGGTAAATGGCGCATCAAAGCCCCTATACATCTTTCGATTTGCACGAAATTTGGTATAACGTACTGAATTGAGCCTAGAATGATGTCTGCCAAGTTTCGGGAAAATCGGTACAGATTTAGATATAGCTCCCATATATAGTTTCGTCCGATTTAAGGTAAATGGTGCACCAAAGACTTTATATATCTGTCGATTTGCACAAAATTTGGTATAACGTATAGAATTGAGCCTATAATGATGTCTGCCAAGTTTCGTGAAAATCGGTTTTGATTTAGATATAGCTCCCATATATACTTTCGTCTGATATAAGGTAAATGGGGCACAAAAGTCCCTAAATATCTTTCGATTTGCACGAAATTTGGGACAGCGTACTGATTTAAGTCTGGACTGATGTGTGCGAAGTTTCGTGAAAATCGGTTCTGATTTAGATATAGCTCCCATATATGCTTTCGTCCGATTTAAGGTAAATGACGCACCAAAGTCCCTATATGTATTTCGATTTGCACGAAATTTGGCACAGCGTACGGAATTTAGTCTAGAGTGATCTGTGCCAAGTTTTGGTTGGAGTACTGAATTGTGTCTAGAATGATGTGTTGTAAGTTTCGTTTCAGATTTCAATATAACTCCAACATATACATATATATTCGTCCGATTTTACATAAATGGTGCATCAAACTCCTAATGTTTGTCCCATTAACACGAAATTTTGCACAACGTATCAAATTGAGACTTGAATGCCGTTATTGCGTTTAGTTGAAATTGGTACAGATGCAGCCATAGCTTCCATATGTATTTCGAACGGGTATCTAATAAAGATTAAATTTTTAATAGTGCGGCGAACCGAATAGTGGATATCAATTTTGCTATAAATCGTTTTCCATAAATTTGTCCCATGGTACACAAACGACTTTAAATCTGCCCGAATGAAACTAAATTTAGCATAGGTTGCAGAAAGGCATGAGCATGTTCCTTAGAGGGAACATTAACATGCAATTGTAAGGATATATATGTACAATATACCCAAAGTGGTGAGCGGTATCATATAGTCGGCCCAGTCCGACTTTACTGCTTTACAATTATTTTTTGTAAAGACTATCAAGGCGTGGATTTTTTCAAATTAGTGTTTGAAAGGACTATCAAGGCGTGGATTTTTTAAAATTATTTTTTGCAAGGACTATCAGGGCGTAGATGTTTAAAAACATTTTTGGAAGGAGTATCAAGGCGTAACTGTTTACAACCTTTTTGGAAGGAGGGTCAAGGCGTAAATGTTTAGAACCTTTTTGAAGGGACTTTTAGGGCATGGATTTTTTAAAATTATTTTTTGCAAGGACTATCAAGCCGTGGATGTTTAAACAACATTTTGGAAGGACTTTAAGGGCGAGGATTTTTTAATAAATATTTTTGGAAGGAGCATGAAGGTTTAAAAAAAATTTGGAAAGACTTTAAAGGTGTGAATGTTAAAAAAAATTTGAAGGACTTTAAGGGCGTTGATGTTAAAAAACATTTTTGGAAGAACTATAAGGGCGTGAATATTAAACAAAAAAAATTGGAAAGACTATAGGGCGTGAATGTTAAACAAGTGAAAAAGCGTTAAGTTCGACCGGGCCGAACTTTGGATACCCTCCACCATAGATATACTTACAGGTACTTGAAATGAAGATGTAGGGAAAATACCAAAAAGTGGACCTATACCGACATTGGACCTATACCGGGTTATTGTTTATGTATAGTTCATTATCGAAACCAAACACAAAACGCGGAACAAATCAGATAACTATTTTAATATAAAAAGGGGGTTATATGGGGACTACCCCTAAAGAGGGGTGAATATTAATGATTTTTGGTGGGGAGATTTGTTACCATATACGACTACAAAATACCAAATTTCAGCGAATTCGGTCAAAAAACGCAATCAAAAACCTGAAATTATCGAAATTTGGGGGTACCCTTATATGAGGGCTATCCGAAAAAGAATTGACCTATATTTATAATTTTCTGTGGAGAGATTTGCTACCCAATAATAACTGAAATTATTAAATTACAGTCAATTCGGTGAAAAAATCCGGTCAAAACCCCCGGAAATTGGGAGGTACCCTTATATGGGGGCTAACAGAAAAAAACCGAAAAAATTGACCTATATTTATAAATTTTTGTGGCGAGATTTGGTACCTATTAAGAACTCAAAATACTTAAATACTTAATACAGCCAATTCGGTGGAAAAATACGATCAAAACCCCTAAAATACTGAAAATTAGGATGTACCGTTATATGGGGGCTATCAGAAAAAATTTATAATTTTTTGTGGAGACATTTATTACCTAATAAGAACTCAATATACCAAATTTCAGCGTATTCGGTTGAAAAACGTACTCAAGAACCCCAAAATACCGAAAATTGGAGGGTACTGTTATATGGGAGCTATGCCTAAACGTGGACCGATATATCCCATCTTCGAACTTGGCCTGCCTGCAGACAAAAGACGACTCTATGCAAAATTTCAGCTCCCTATCTCAATTCCTTCAGAAGATAGCGTGCTTACAACAGACGGACGGAAGGACGGACATGGCTAGATCGTCTTAGAATTTTACCCTGATCAAGAATATATATACTTTATAGGGTCGGAAATGAATATTTCGATGAGTTAAAAACCCTCTACTATGGTAGAGGGTATAAAAAAACCAGTGAGCGGAGCAGTATAGTCGGACGGGGCCGACCATACGATACCCTACACAACTACCACGAACTCTAACTTTCTGAGGATGTTTATTCCGAGTCTGAGTAATATTTCGTGATATTTGCCCCCTCTTGTCCGATTAGAGGTTAACAACACCTTTTCCTTACTATTTTCGAATATTCAGTACAGTCCTTCTAATTACTTGTCCAGATTACCTTCACGGTGAGTTGTGTTGTGATTTTTGGATTATACTCTACTCGAAAACACACAAAAAATTATATCCTCCGTCCATTTCATCCCAAAATTTTAATCTGATCATCACCGAAAATTATAGGCGTTGTTCTTGACCATAACTGGAACCTCATGAACAATTTCAAAGCCATCAGCGCGATATTTCTCCCTCTAATGTGGTAATGGGTTACTAAATAATATCTGAATACGTAAGCACCTGTAAATATTTGACTGTAACTCCCACATCTGAGTAGATACATCACTATATTTGGTATCAATTTAAAGGCCAACCACTCCTCTTGGATATGCTATCAACTCCTGGGGTCTACATCCTCCAGGAGTAAATATATATGCCATAGAATACAAATATTGTCATTTTTCACACAAAAGTCAGGGTCCATTTGACCCGCTAAATATTGACCGATCTTTATCAAAACATGCATGCTTATTCTCTGGCCCGATCCCCTTCTCCATGCAAAAATTCGCGGTGGTTGGGCCATAATTGCAGCCTCTGGAGCGACCAGAAAAACCGACAAAAATTTAGTATTTGGTCCATTTCATCCCCTAAATATTAACCGATCTTTTCCAAAAACAATAGGGGTCTTCATGGGCCAGAACCCATCCTACATGCAAAATTTCGTGAAGATTGGTCCATAACTGTGGCCTGTATCGTGTTTACAAATTATAATGGACAGACGGACGGACGGACACACATGTCTAGATCGACTCAGCTAGTCGAGATATGACGATCGGTATACTTAAGGGGACCCCCCCCATTCTCGGGGTCAAAATTTTTGTTGATATAATTCGAATCTACACTGATTAAAGAATGTCTCTACAAAATTTCAAGTGAAAATCTCAAGAACTGTTGAAGATATATCCGATTTAGTGTGTCAGCATCAAGTGACGGCTAAAGGGTTTCTCAAACTTTAAACGCGTTTTTCTCTAAACATTTTTTTGCGAATGGCGGGCACGATAACTCAAAAACTAATAATCCAATCGGTTCCAAATTTTGCATCGTTTCTCTGGGAGTGTATAGCTCTCGTATGAACTAGGATAAAGCCAATCGGTGAAGATCTTCCTTATTTTTTAATTTGGTTTTTGGTAAAAAATCGGCGATTTTCCAAAAATATTTTTTCAAAGGTCCACCATTTTGTTAATTTTAGAGCGAAGTCAATAATCCTAGTTCATACGAGAGCCAGACATGTACTCTTTCTAACACCGTTGGAATTTTCGGATTCCGATGTTCCAGTGAGGAGTTATCATGCCCGCCATCAAAAATCTTTTCTTTAATTACAAAAAACAACAACAAAACAATAACAAAAATTTTTTGTAAATTATTTTTCTTCTTTTTTAAATCTTCAATTATATATGTGCAAAGTTACAAACCTTAACAAGCATTGGTATTGATTTACCAGCCCATTGAAAATCTTAAAAAAATCAAATCGAGAATGGGGGGGGGGGTTCCCTTAAAGGTGGGTCTAGGACCAATATTTCGCGGCATTACAAACATTTGGGGCTGCACAAAGCTATAATACCCTGACAACATAGTTGTGTAGGGTATAAAAAAACATTTTAGGAAGGACTATACAAAAATTGGAAGGACTATCTGGGCGTAGATTAAAAAAAATATATATAAGGACTGTCAGTGCGTGGATTAAATAAATTTGGAACGACTACCAGTTGTAATCGTCGAAAACGTCATATATCCATGTAAAATTTAATAAATGTGGTAAACGTCGTTCAAACTATCTGAAATTGGCCGTGAACATTTTTTTTTTTGAGGTAATAATGTGCAGAAATTTTCGCTTGCGAAGAACTCACTGGAATATAATTAAGATACATTATTATACCATTTATAAAAATACGATAATTTTGATTGACTTTGCAAAAACACGTGTCAAAAATAAACATTTACATATTTCTTTATGATATGAATAATCAACCAGAATGATTTATTAACTTTTGCTTGAGCAAATATTTATGTGGCATGTGGCAGTTTCTTCATATGATGGGCGAATTTATAATTTCATGTTCCAAATTTTATGGCTATTATCGATCGATGAAAACAAAACATTTAACTCCTCATGTGTGTATCAGTCAGTCTCTCTTTTTTATGTTTCTGTTTTGTTTTATTGTCTTACTAATTCTACATGATTTCGAACAAAATAACCAAACAAATATTTGGACTATTGTTATCGAACAATGTGTCGAGTTTTTGAGGTATGTGGAGTAAAAATACAAAACAAAAAAAAAAAACGTATTCTTTCATCATATCAATGATATGAAAACGATGGCGATGATGATGTAGAAAACCCTATGCCAGTCTAACACGAAAAAAACTGTAACACTAACACACTCTCAACAAAAAATAGCATTTTTGTTTCACTTTCGACAATAATCGTTAATAAAGTCAATAATGATGGTGATGATGGCGGTGACTTGCCTGCTGCTGTCGCTGCTGCAGATGATTTGAGCCCCAGAAAGTAAAAAGAAAGGTGCTTTCTTTGTAGGAATATTTTTGCGGCAACAAGGCACCACCACCATAGTGTGTAATCATTGTTTATACTAATTGTATAAATATTTACAAAGGCTGTTAAATAGAATACATTAAATGCTGGGTATTTCAAATTTAAAATATTTGAATGGAAATCTCATATGGGAATCTGATTGAATGGAAAATACTTTCATATTTACCGCCTTATTTGTTTATTGGTACATCCATTTGCCTTAAATTGGAGCAGATCAAAATTAATAATTGAGAATAGGTCAATATTTTTGTGGGGTATATGCTTAGAGAAGCTAATAAATGATGCTTAATTAAACCATTGAAAATTCTGACAGAAAATGAGAGGTGGGTGCATTTTTTGTGTTATAGGTATGTAGGGTACTGGGGTTTATTTTTTCTCGTCAATATATAATTAAGTAATAATACTTCATTCGATTTCAATTATACAAAATCGAGGTCATGTCTGGGTGTGGAAAATTCCTAATGGATATGAAAGAATAACCGGTGCACAAATTTAGAAAACAGTTTAATTCATCCTTGAATTCTTCCTGCATCCTCCAGGCATTGCACTGGTAGGGGAAAGAACAATGTCAGAGACTTTCAACTTTGAGTCCTGACATAGGGCGATTCTCATTGAGAAAAATAGAGTTTCAAGAGAATTAGGTTCGGTAAGAACTTTCTTCAGTTTCGATCGGATGAAATCCGATTTCAATTATATAAAATCGAGATCATGATCTGGGGGTGGAAAATTTCTATTGGGGATAAAAGAATAACCTGTGCACAAATTTAGAAAGCCGGTTCATTCTTCCTCGACTTCTTCCTGCACCCGTCATGCATTGCACTGGTAGGGGGGAGAACAATGCCAGAGACCTTCAACTTTGAGTCCTGCCATATGGAGATTCTCATTGACATTAATACTTTCTACAATTTCAATCGGATGAGATCCGCTGATATAAGGAACGTTGTCGTATGGGCTTATTGATGAATTCGTGAAGGCATTGATGCTTCCGTGTCCAAATGTTGGGCAAGATGCAGTGCTATAGGTAACCTTCCAACTAGAATCACCGGCTTCATTAGGGAATGTAGACGGGTATGTCGAGTGTTGTGTAAATCCTGTCATCAAGGCAGATACTCACAACCTTGACCGTAGTATTGATGCTAATATTCGGCTGTGGTAATTTGGGTGGCGATTTCTTCAACCACCGAGTTAGCTTGGCGATTGAGAGGATCGAAGACCATTCTCCTTTCGGGTCGTTCAGCAGTTTATTTTCTGCAAAGAGCTCCTCTGTGAAGAACGTCTCTATTTGGGAGAATAGTAGATTTTTCGATGTCAGGTCCGTTGGTTTTGCGTTTTCACGACGTTCGTCTTGAGAATCCTGCGGTATGGACAACATCCCAGATAAAGCGTTGAAAAGGGCAGGTGATGTAGTTTTGCCCTTCTTCGCCATTCTTTTTAACCAATGTCTGAATTTGGGATAGTTCCATGGCTTGGAAGGAGGCTTTGTTAATTCCCATACTGAAGCGGGGTTCCGATAACTCTCAGTGTGGTAGCTACAGGCCTATTTTCCTTCTCTCGCCTTTTGGGAATCTATTTGTATCCTTTATTCTAGCCAGGATTAAAAGGATTGGGAAATCATTCGGGACTGCCAGTTTGGTTTTAGGCCGGGTCTCTATACGATCCCTAACGGCTATTGGTAGCTGCGTTGAAAAATGTTTCGATAGGAAATACGGAACTATAGGCGTTTATTTCAGTCTGTCATCCAGTCGATTGGCTTTGACAGTCTAACTTATGGAAATGGTCTCTAATTGCCGTAGAGGTCGTGTTTTTAGATTGAGGGTGGGTGGGAAGCTCTCTAGCCAATGCCTGATTTTCGCTTATGTTCCTAAGGGTTCTTTGTTTGGTCCGATGTTTTGCAATATATATATATTTTTTTTTGTGACAGATGATAGAGCAGGTAATAGGCGTGCTAACGAGTACCTTGATGCACTCCATCGATACTTCGTTGGATGGCGTTTTAAGTTAACTGTAGGGAAATGTAGCGCAGCGGCCAATCTTGGTATAGCAAATGTGGGTTATCTCAATTTTAGGATGTTTAACACTAGAACGCCGAAGGCGGTCATTTTGACCGCTTTCCAATTTCAAGTACAAAAGCAACTGTGCATTTAATGACAGTTTTTTTTAAATTTGGTGAATTTTTTATAATAAACGTAATGCTATGAGGTACAAAAAGTCACCAAATTTTTAAAAAAAGTGTAATTAAATGCACAGTTGCTTTTATACTTGAAATTGGAAAGCTGTCAAAATGACCGCCTTCGGCGTTCTAGTGTTAACCGCTTCTGAAGATAGGTAACGAGCAGGTTTAGGTCTCTAATAAGATGAAATACTTTCAAGAGATGTTCGATTTTATCCGCTATTTAGACTACATCCTTAATAGGGCGAAAGGTCATTATTACGCATATGGTAGGATATTGCGGTTCCTATATGTCGATTTATGAAATGGCTCAGATTTATAGTTTCATAACCAGGTGTGGTCTCGCATTCATGTATAAGTGTCAGTTTGTAGAAAATAGCATCGTTGAGGACTTAGTTCGCTGTGTGGAGAATGCGGATTGACTGGGTGCTCGTAAGCACCAGCCACCCTCAGTCCTCCTAACAATGAATGTTCTACGGAGAGAACGGTTTTCTGTTTTACGCAGAAGAAGCGGACGGAATATCCAAGTTTTGACCATAGTAGTATTTTTGCTAGAGCATGTCGGAAAATGGCACCCATAGGTCTACTCCTTCTGTAATGATGCTGACTGCGTTTATTTTCAAATGACTTCCCAAGTAGAATTTATATTTCTACTTTTGAACATAATTGACACAATATGTCATTATTAGTCCATCATTTATCATAAACCCCACATATGATGTCCGTCCTACTTATCAACGGATTCCAAATACTATATAATTATAATCCCCCTGTGAACTTCACTTTCCTCTTTTCTTTCCCATACATTCCCCTTTCCAACACATTTATTTGAATATGAAAAATAAATTCCTCTTTGAAATATTACCGAAAAGAAAATATTTATGATTTGTTATAAACTAATTAGGTACAAATAGCACACACCTACAAACAGACATGAGTGTGTACGTGCGTGTGTGGTACGAAATATTCATCATGAAAGAAATTCCAAAATATAAAGAAATATAAGCCGCACAATCAAACAATCCGCTATGAGAAAAAAATCATCTAGCGGCAAATATGATAATTAAAAGCTTATTAATCTATGGCAGGTCCCTGAAACCCATAAAATTGAGAGAATCAACAGTTTACCTCAACACATTGTAAAATAAAAAAACACCCCATTTTCATAGATGTTTTTTGTAGTTTGAACAACAACCTGTACCTGTCTGTCATATTTAACTGTCAAAAAAAGGGGCACAGATTAAGATTTTCTTACATCCCAAGCCTTTTTAAAAATCTATTAATTTTCAATGAAAAGAAATACGTGATAGAATTTTTGTTGTATAAAAACCGATATTTTCATTCTGGTTTGATGCTGTGCATTTCAATGAACTTTGAGAACACGAATAATATGGATGTCATGATGGAACGTGATTCTATCATGCAATATATTAATAATGAGATGAAAGAGATTTTATAAAAAAAAATTATATAGCCCCAAGATTTCAACGCAACCGAACGGAAATCAAATGTCAAAATATGCCTAGACAATCAATTATTTTGTTTTTGAAAAGATACACCACAAATTAGACAGCGGCATGGCGTTGAATTGATTGAATCACATTTAAGGTTCGTCTAAACAATGGCATGCTGTCGATTTTTATTTTTGAATATTCAAAAAGTTTTTTCTGCTGTTCGATGTGTATCATGAAATATATTTGCATATTTTTTATAACAAAAAACTAACGGAAATGATATAATAAATAACTGTAAGAGTTATTAATATATTTGAAATTTGTTTACATTTGATTGAATTCTAATAATATACCTGGCAAAATTTTGAAAAAAAAATTTCCGGATGAATAAAATATCGAACAATATGGTTATTAACATTTTATTAATTCGACATTATGAAGACATATGATGACAAATATTAATTGAATATTGTTAAATCGGTATAAAATGACAGTAATAAACATCGATTGTTTGAAATATATAGCGATTTTTTATTTCTTAAGAAAGTTTTTTAATATTCATAAATAATCTCATATAATATATATCTTTTCAAGCGGTTTCGCCGCATATATAATTCGCCTAGAGAGCTCAATATTAATTCTTAAAGCAATTAAAAGTAATTTGTATAAACTGGTTTAGGATAACCATACACCTTCGATTCGTCAGGAAATCCACAACTATAAGTATGTCTTAAGGGAAAATTGGAAACTGTCATTTCGAATTATTAAGATTTTGTTTCTACATTATAACCATGCACAGACTTCATCGTCGTTTATTTTTAAGATATTTAAAGGTTTGGGTTTGAGTTGTTTTAAAAATATTGTTAAGTGATATAAATTTTGTTTGTACAACAACATCCAACATCCGAGTACATACGACAATATAATTGATATCAATTTAAAGGCCAACCACTCCTCTTGAACATACTATGAACTTCTCGGGTCTAGGACCTTCAGGTGTAAATCTATACCCCATAGAATACAAATTTTGCAATTTTCCCACAAAAGTCAGGGTCCATTTGACCCGCTAAATATTGACCGATCTTTATCAAAACAGGCATACTTATTCTTTGGCCAGATCCCCTTCTCCATGCCCCTTCTCATGGTCCATTTCATCCCCTAAATATTAACCGATCTTTTCCAAAAACAATAGGGGTCTTTATTAGCCAGAACCCATCCTACATGCAAAATTTCGTGAAGATTAGTCCATAACTGTGGTCTGTATCGTGTTTACAAATTATAATGGACAGACGGATGGACGGACGGACACACATGTCTAGATCGACTCAGCTAGTCGAGATATGACTATCGGTATACTTAAAGGTGGGTCAAGGACCAATATTTCGCGGCGTTACAAACTTTTGGGACTGCACAAAGCTATAATACCCTAACAACATAGTTGTGTAGGGTATAAAAATTAAAAATCGAAATTTAGGGTCTCTTTAAAGCGAAACTAGCAACACTTCTGTGAGACTAAGAGCCCTGCAAAAAAATCAAATCTTTAATTTAATGGTTGTTTTGAATGATGCCACGGGGTATTCCCCGGCACGTGTTTGTAAATTTTGAAAGTTAACGATGTGCAAATATTTGAAAAATGTATAACAAAAAGAAAACAAATATTTGCAATTTCTTTAACTTATAGAAATTAATTTGAGCAACAACGTCATTCAGAGAATTGTTGTTTTACCAATTGACGTTACAACGCGTCACCACACACAATACTAAATACCTACTGAAAATGCTGTCAAGAGTTGGTGGTGCCGATAGATATATAGTCAGCCCATACTTTGGGGAGATCTACGGAATAACTTTCGAGTATCAAGGTGGAACATTTTTATACCCTACACAACTATGTTTGTCAGGGTATTATAGCATTGTTAAATTTAATTTTTTTTTCAAATTTGTAGCAGGTACCGGAGATGATGGATCTATATAGGCGATATTTACCCTAAATACATAGTATAAATATGAAAGTCTTATATTATTGTACCACACAGTATTTACTGTTCGCATTATGTGAGGTATATTTTTTATGAAAAATTTTGCCAGCTGTAAGAGTACCCTATAGACCTCATCTTCGAATTTATTGTGAAATATTTCGAAATCTGCTTAAATTTACAAAACTTTTTAAATCTTGTGTGGGAGGTACCAGAAGGAGAGTCCCTCCCATCTTCAGACTTAATCTAGGTTTGGTATAACAATTTTTAATATTTTGTTCCTTTGTGGGAGAGGTAATATAAGTAGTGGACCAATAATTCGCCTTTCCTATCAATATACATATTTGGTTGTGTAAAGTGTGGTTTAAATCGGATGCTCTGTTTGCATTATATTATAAAATTAATTTTCAGCACATTTTAACGATCTTGTAAGGGAGACACCAGGGGACGATATTCCCCATTTTAAATCTTGTTTTAGGGTTGATAAAATTTTTACGACATGCACAGTTTGTAGTTTCTGATCTAGTTTTCGATCTAAAATTAACAAAATGACGGTCCTTTGAAAAAATATTTTTGGAAAATCGCCGAGTTTTGACCAACACCAAGTTAAAAAAATAAGGAAGATCTTCACCGATTGGCTTTATCCTAGTTCATACGATAGCTATACACTCACAGAGAAACGTGTAAAAAATTGGAATCGATTGGGTTATTAGTTTATGAGTTATCGTGCCCGCCATTCGCAAAAGAGAAAAAGGCGTTTACAGTTTGAGAAGCCCTTTAGCCGTCACTTGATGCTGACACAATAAATCGGCTATATCTTCAAGAGTTCTTGAGATTTTCACTTGAAATTTTGTAGGGATATTATATATTGAATTAGTGTAGATTCGAATTACATCAAAAATTGTTTAACCCCGAGAATGGGGGGTGTCCCCTTAAACCATTTACACAAAGCTGACTTCAAAATAAGCTGTTTGGGTGTCACACCAATTAACAGAAAAAAATAGGATAAATCGAATTTCCATCAGCGTAGACTTAGTCAAATGGAATGAGATAGACTCATTCTTAAACGTATAGTGACTGGAGATGAGAAATAAATCACACACGATAACCATATCGTGATCAAAGAGCGGTGAAGCACTTCAAACGGTGGCCAAACCAGGACTAACGGCCAGGAAGGCTCTGCTATGCATTTGGTGGGTCTGGAAGGGTTTTAATCTAAGGAAAGGACCAATAAGTCCCGTCTTCAATCAGCATGTTTGGTTAAAATATTAGGTTGTGCAAAGTTAGGTTAAAATGTGTTCGCATGATATAATAACATTAATTTTCAGCACAACATTTACCATTTTAGAGTGAGATATTCTCCATGTTCGAACTTGATTTAAGTTTGATAGAAATAGTAAGACGTGCGCACACATCGCCTGATATTGGATTTACAAATTTTCATTCAATTTCTAAAGTTCAAATATAAGTCGGAAGAAATATTACGATATGCAAAGTTTGAATGAAATCGATTACCCACTGAAAGGGATTTGATCCAAAAACCTTGGGTCCAAAAACAACATTTCGAAAAGCCACATTCGAGACTACATACATCTTTACTATTGACTATATCCTTATATTAGTCAGCATTCATAAGCTGTCTTTAGTAAGTGGGTCTTATGCTAACAGGAAGTTGTAAGCATTCCTTTATATGCAGAACACTTTTTTAGCCAACTATGCGGCAATGATAAAAACCCCAAAGACAAGACTTAAATAACAATAAATACATTTTTCCTAACAATTATTTAAAAAATTAGCAAACAAAAAAAGGCTATTTAAAGTAGTACACTTCCTATCACAAACTAGAGCAAATGTGATTTAAAGCGAGCTAAAACACAAAAAATGCATTCAAATGATAAATGAACGCGAGCCAGAACAAGAACACAATTGCACTAGTTCAGTGCTTAGCGTTTTGATTTCAAATGTTTTTTGCCGACCGTTCTACTTCCTCCAAAAAAGAAAATATTTCTATCACAGTGTTACTCAATGAAATCACATAGTTTTTTCTTTTATTTTTTATCCCAAACCAATATTAAGGAACATGATGGGATACGATGCGAATCATTGATGCCCCGCCACAATAGTTTCTGATGCATTCAATGGTCAATTGGTGGTGGTGGTGGTGCGCACTTTCTTGACCACAACTAATCACCAATGCCACTACCGGACCTAAACAGACTGGAAAAGAAAACCGAACCAAACTAGGCATCATACACACACATACACGAACTATGGAGCACAAACGAAATCTAAAACAATAACCTCATAATGATAATGATAAATAGTTGATTTTTAGCCGCAAACAACGGAAATACATCGCAACACAACATCAGCCAGTTAGCCAGCCCAGTAAACATAACACTGCAGCAGAAGTCATAGTAGATAGATGGCTTCGTTGGGCTGTAGAAGACTCACCAGTGAACCAACCAACCGACAATCATCCAACATCGGCAAGCATTTGCGGTGGCCATTTATTTTGACACAATTCTTTTGCCTCAAGCCGAAAAAACGTTGAAATATATCTGTACACTATGAACACAAAAAAATAGTTTGTGGACGACTATGATAAGTTGTTGGAGAATATGGACAGACGTACACGTACAAACGTATAGTGGAAGTAAGTAAATGAAAGCTTATAGGTAGCGTTTTGATGAGGTAATAACAAAATAGCTGTTGGTAATCACTAATTGTTGTGACTAGTTCATATGATGGTTATAAAACAAATTAAAAATAAATGTTATTTATAAAATTATATTTACACCGAGGGAGGTTTGCTCACACTATGATGACCTTTGTCACATCATGTTGTGCGAGTAAAAAAAATACCAGAGAAATTCGAGTGAGATTGATTGAAAAATGAAGGAAATAGAGTACCAAAAATACTCTTCGAAATATTGGGGCAAAAATCGTGGCAGACAATTTGGAGTTTACAAATGTCGTCCGGCTGACTGTCGGGCTGGTGCGCCTTGCTCATCGAAAATTTTATCCAAATTTATATCAAGTTAGAAAATGGGGAAATATCGGTTTTCTCCCACATAATGTTGAACATCTTACTGCAAATTATAATATAGATTGGGGAAAAGAAATCCATTATATTTTCGTCAAAAATGTCGATAAAATCGGAAAAATGATCGAAATTGATCGGCATGTTAGCAGGTGTAACATCGCCTAGGAGCATAAAACCATAAAACTGTTTTAAACCATTTACACAAAGCTGAATTCAAAAAAGCTCGATGTTTGGGTACCACACCTATTAATAGAAAAAATAAGATGGATCGAATTTCCATCTGCGAAGCCTTGGCCAAACGAAATGAGATAGACCCATTTTTAAAAGGATAGTGACTGGAGATGAGAAATGGATCACATACAATAACCCTGTGCGAAAACGATTATGGACAAAGAGCGTTGAAGCACCTCAAACGGTGCCCAAACCAGGACTAACGGCCAGGAAGGTTCTGCTATGCATTTGGTGGGACTGAAATTGATTTATTTATTATGAGTTGCTTCCATATGATCAAACGCTAAATTCTGATCTCTACTGGCAACAACTGGACCATTTGAAGATAACAATTGACCATGCGAACGAATTATTCGATTTAAGCCAAAATTTGCATAACCTAATATATTTATGTTGAAACTATACACATTATAATATACAAAGTCCGAAAATGGAACACATAAATCCCCTTCTTATAGTGCCTCTCTACAAAGGTTCAACATTTTAAAAGCTTTTAAATTTCATTTAAACCGTATCAAATATCAGAACCGAATACATTTCCTCCCATGGTACCTCATCACAGATGGTTAACTTCTTCATAAAAATAAGACCAAACCAGTTAGGAATTGATTTTAATTTCTCTTAACACTAGAAAGACTGGAATTTTGTATATACCTATATTGCCTAAAATCTGTCAAAATGACCTCATTCTGAAAGAATTTTTATTGTGTAAAGATTTTTTTTAAACTTAAACATAACTTAACGTTGTTTAAGCGGCTCATCAGGCATGTTAAGCTATATGTCATTAGAAAGGTCGTGCTCTGATAACTTGCATTTATATCGGATGTAATTACAAAATTACACCTGCAACTTAAATTTGAATTTATCAAGTTCAGAAGTAGTCCTTTTCAGAGAAGATTTTTGATGTACCGATGACTATTTGTACATACACCTACAATTGTTTCCTACTACTGTTCAGAAAAACCATGCCCAAACAGGTTACATTAGAAAATTGACGGCAGAGGGTACGAAGAAATCTGTAAGTAAAAATAAATATAGGGTGCTGAAATTTTGCATACAATTGCCTTTTGTTTGTAGGCAGATCATGTTCGATAATGGGCTATATCGGACATTTAGATATAATCCCCATTTAAAGGTACACTCAATTGAGAGCATTTTGGTGATTTTTAGCGCGAGATTAGCGTGACTACAACAGACGGACGGACAAGTCTAGATCGTCTTAGATGTTACTTTGATTAAGAATATATATATATATATATATATATATATTTTTTAAAAGATCGGAAATGAATATTTCGGTGAGTTACAGACGGAATGACAATTTTTATACCCTCCACCATAGAATAGAGGGTATATTAATTTTGTAATTCCGTTTGATACTCACAGAAATTTTCATTTCCGGTATATTCAACTGATGCATCCTAACAAACCTTGCATTTTTATGCCCATTACCACACTGTGGTACAGGGTATTATGTCTTTGTGTATATGTTTGTAACAGGCAAAAGGAATAGAGATAGACCCATGGTTCCATTTGAGAATATGCATAGAATCACTTTCTGAGTCGAGTCGATTTACGCATGTACGTCCGTCTGTCCATGTATTTTTGTGAACAAAGTACAGGTCGCATTTATGGTCTGATTTGGATGAAATTTAGCCGACTTATTTGGCCCAAGGACGAACCCTATTGAAATTGGAGAAAATCGGTCCAGATTTGGATATAGCTCCCATATATAGTTTCGTCCGATTTTATGTGAATGATGCACTAATCTCCCAATATTTGTCCGATTGGGACAAAATTCTGCACAGAGTACTGAAATGGTCCAGACTGATGTCTGCGAAGTTTTGTTAAAATCGGTTCAGATCTCGGACCCGTCGAAATAATTTTTTTCTTTAAATAAATTTGGTATTGCAACTGAAAATTTGTATTTCCACTAGAGTTACCCAAATTTCTACAGACACGAGAGGAATGTAACAAAATTCCAGATGATCATAAAAATATGGTGCAGTATATGGATAAAATATTAAAAATCGCTTAATATTTTTATTTTTTCTTATACGACCAGGAGTGTTAGAATTGTGTTGTTTTTTTTTATTTAATTATACCCAGGCCGGGCCCTACTTTTCTTGTATTGTATATTCAGATTTAGCAAAACGTGCTTTTTTAATGTCGTCGTCTGATTTTCAAACCAGTGAGCGGAGCAGTATAGTCGTCGGCCCCGTCCGACTATACTGCTATATGTTACCCTGAACAACTACCACGAAAATCTTACTTTCTGCTTCTCTATATTGTGAGCATGGGTAATATTTCGCGATATTATCATCCTCTTCACCGATTATCGGTCAACACCTCCACTTTCTAACCCTGGCATACTTTCCAAATCTTCGTTTCCCGAGATGAACATTTTCGCCTTAAATTAAATATTTGGTCACTTTAGGTTTTGGCTGATTTGACCCTCACCCAATCATCATCTAAACAACCGTTCTAAGTATTTGGTCAGATCCCCTTTACCGTGTAAAATATGCGACGTTCTGCATTTTACAAATGACCTATAGAACGACTAGATATCTGACAAAAAAAAAATAAGTTTTCGTTTAATTGTACCTCCTAAATATCATCTCAACATCACCGACCATAACCGGAATGTGGGGTAATAGTAATACTAAACAATATCATAACACAGAGGCACCTTTAAATATTTACGTATAACTCCCACATCCGATTACATACAACAATATAATTGGTATTAATTCTATGGGTAACCACTCCTCTTGAATATACTAGCAACTTCACGAACATATGAACTTCAGGAATAAATATATTCACCATGGAATAGAAATTTTGTAATTCTTTAAACAAAAGTCAAGGTCCATTTGACACACTAGTTATTGACCGATCTTTATTAATACGGGCATGCTTCTTCTATGTTCGGGCCATAATTGCGGGCTCTGGAGCGACCAGAAAAATCGGCAAAATTAAGTATTTGGTCAATTTGACCCGTAAATATCAACCGATCTTTACCAAAAACAATAGAGGTCTTCATTGGTCAGAACTGATTCTACGTACAAAATTTCGTGAAGATTGTTTCATAATTGATGCCTAGTCGAGATATCAGTTTTTCTTAAAGGTGAGTCTAGGAAAATTATTTCGCGGCGTTACAAACTCTTGGGCTTCATTAAGTTGGGCTTCATTAAGTTATAACCTGACAATATAGTTGTGTAGGTTATAAAAATAATACATTGAAGTTATGTGCGGTTTGCGCATACTTTACTTGGTCTCTGCTGACTTTTTCCTATTCCCAAAAATGAAGACATCGGTAAAAATAAAGTTTTTTGCTACGAAATAGGAAGCTGTTGGTTATTGGCGTATTTCCAAACAATTTCGAGGATTAGAAGAAAATGTGGCATAAGTATTTTATCAGCGGTTGATTACTAAAATCATGAATTGTTAATTGTTTTATTAGTCCTCGTTGTCTGGCAGATGTGATAAACAAAAAATCCCAAGCTCTATAAATTTCTTTATGGGATTAGAAACTATCATAAACGATTAATAATTTCTTTATAATCAAAATTTAAAAATTTCCATCATCAATGTGAATAAAAATTTGTCAAAATATTGTCTAATTATGTATAATTGATCACCATTATATAATGCAAAAACAAAAAACCGATCAATAGATTTGACAAGAATTTCAGTAGCTTTCTATGCTGTTTAAAATTAGAGTAGACGACTTTCAATATTTTTCTTTTCATTTTGGCAGACGAGAGATACAAATTCATCAATGTGCAAACAAAAGACTTAAGACACAAGGGTATTAATTTGTTGTTTACGATGAACTTTAGAAAACCAATCGAAACACCAATCACCGATAATTAGTTAAAGCTAAAACTCTTATCACCAAACAAAAATCATCATCACCATCATCTTCATTTAAGCAAAGACAGACGCTAAACCGAAAACAAGAACAGTAAACCGTAAATCCATCACAATGATTTGCCTTTCGTTTTTCATTCATCGGAGATGCTATTCAAATGCTTTGGAATGAATGAAAAGCGAAACCTAACAACAACATCGAAAAACAATAACACAGCTATTGAACAGAAGAAAAAAGATGTGGGATTTACCTTTTGTTTGACAGTTGTTATATTCCAATCACCAATAAGAGTGAAAGCAATTTGTTCAATCACAAAATCCAAAAAAATCGAAGAAACGAGATAATACTCCAAGAAGATCCACAAAATGTCATTCACTGGCTGCATTGACGATGGGAGAAGAAAGAAAAATCTCCATTTTATAATGGCAAAATAATTTTGTCCATTCTTTTTTCCAATGAAATTTACTAGCAATCAAATATGAAAATAGAAAAAATATCAACAAATAAAAGAAAAACTAAACCACAAAAACATCAGAAATTTGCATACAATTGTGACAATAATACGAAGAAGAAAAATTAAAATGAGGTGAAGACAACGATAGTACAAAGGGGGCCAGACAATCAGTCTCAACATTTGGAGAAAATGAAATTTCATTTGTAGTCCATGTAACCACAAACTCTCGAGCGGAAATCTTTTTTTGCGGCAAAGCTTCATCGGCATCAGTGGTAACAACCTTCACACAGTTTTCTTGGTTATAGAAAAAAGTGTCATACACCTGATCACTTGTCTGTCTGCTCTACCACATCGTCGTCATCATAATCATCATCAAACTTGACACATGTCCAACAAACAATCAAAAGTAAAAAATGAAAGAATTAATGAAATTAGCATTTTAATTTTAAAAATCAGCGTTTATGTCAGCTCAAATGTTACTACAGCGGGTCAGTTTAATGGTTTGAGTGGTCCACAATCTTTATTGTCTTCGCACAGCAACAAAAAAATAATTATTTTACATTCAGTATTTTGACTTCCACAGACAAAATGTCTCTGACGATATTTGGCGGGAACGAACTTTTTGTACGCCATTTACTGAAATGACTATTCGACAATCTTTTGCGAAGTCCAAAAACTATTTTCTGTTGAAGATCCGATGGATTTTCTATCTTTTTTAATGTATATAGATATCAAAGGAACTTTTTGGCCCAAAATGTGTTCAGCTATGGAGTCCAAAGGGGTATTTTCATAAAAAGACCAGCTTGATGACCTGAATATCGTTCAATAGGAAAAATTTTATATAATAAAACTTTTTCATGACACACTCATATCTTTAAGGAAGTCATGTCTTAAATGGAAATCTGCATCTTGTATAGGAACACTTACAGACGGGACTTTTATAAGAATGACATTTGAATTCTATAGAAAACTCCGAGGAAAAATATATTTGGGTCTTAATAATTCTGTCTAATATATATTACACTCTGATTTATTTTAGATAGTAATTCTGATAGTCAGTCTGGTTTCTATAAGAGCAAGCTTGTCCCGTGTTTGCATAATTTCTTCTGATTTTCTATAGAAGACCTTTGACTCTTCTAAAGGAAATGCATTCTACTTGACTATGGAGGAACATTTCGTGTTTTTTATAGATCCGATTTTCTACAGAAGATATATGATCTTCTGAAGAAATAATCATCCGGTCTTCTATATCAAAACGTCATTTGAGCTTCTATAGAAGATCCGATGGATTTTCCGGCCATTTGTAGAATAAAAGTTCCTCTTATTAGTCTTTTATAGAAGAATACATTATGGTCTTCTATAGAAGTAGAATTCTGTTCACGTATTGAAGAAACCCTTGAGAAGAATACCTCCAGTACTTCGATAGAAAGAAGACACTCAGCTTGTCTAGAGAAGAAGACTTCTGCTCTTCTGTGAAAAGGAGACCGTCAGTACATCTATGAGAAGAAGACCTTAAAGTCTACTATAATAATACCTTCAGCTTCTCTATGATAATAAGATCTTCAGCTCTTCTATGAGAAGAAGACCTTCCGAATTTCTATGAAAAAATGTCTTTGGCTTTACTATGAGGAGAAGACCTTTAGAGCTTCGATGAAAAAAAACCTTCAGATCTTATATGAGAAATGGGCCTTCAGTTCTGCTATGAGAAAAAGACTTTCAGCTCTTCTATGAGATGAAGAAAAAGACCTACATCACTTCTATCAGAAGAAGACCTTTAGCTCTTCTTTGAGACGAAGACCTTCAGCTCATCTTTGAGAAGAAGACATTCAGCTCTTCTATGAGAAAAAGGCCTTCAGCTCTTCGGCGAGGAGAAAACCTTCAACTCTTCTGTAAGAAAAAGCCTACAACTCTTCTACGAGAAAAATACCTTTATAGTTCTTTTACGTTTTTCTATAGAAAAATACTTCATGGTCTTCAAAAGAAGAATACAATCTGATCTTTTAGAATATACGATTTTCTGATTTTGTGCAACATAATATATTCTGGTATTCTTTAATGTTAGGTTGGGGAAAAATAAATCCATTATTTTTATATGAACTATAGGACTTTTTTTAACATGTTTCGTAATGTCCGATGTGGGCCAAATATGCACCGTTCTGTTTTATGATTTGTTGCCATTTTAAAGGTAACTTCAAAATGCATCTCTCATAGAAGTCCTGTTCTCTGTTTGCAAGAAAAATCTATTAGTCGATTTTCACAATCCTCCCTAGATTCAAATTTTTATAATTAAAGACATTTTGTAAGAAAAATTTCCCAACCAAGTTCCCGAAGTTTATGGCGAGTAACTGTAGATTTGTATGACCTAGCGTTGTCTTGGTCAATTGTAAATGGTTTAAAATAATTTTATAGTCGATTTTTAGCTCCTGGACGATGTAACGACTGCAAACATGCCGGTCAACTTCGATCATTTCTCCAATTGTATAGACATTTCCGACTACCGGCCTACCTGTGCGAGGTGCTTCATTAACATCAAAATTCCTGAACGAAATATAAGAAACCAAAATTGCACATAATTGGTTGTTACGGTATCGGAACCATTCTTTCTCTCTCTTTGTTCACTTCCATTTTCAACGCCCCGTAACTCACAACTGAATGGACCAAACAAAAAAACAGCAACATATGTTTTTACTTCGAAATGTCACCCTTCCAAAGAGCATAAATCTGAAATTGTTTGATCTATACTTTACGAGAATCTCAGTACAGCCATCTACCGAAATAATAATGGATTTCTTTTTCCCCAACCTAATATTACCCTTAAATACATCAATCTTGAAAATGTGACACCGTTGGTCCACTTCTTCTGACACCTTCCCCACAAAGTGTCGACATTTTGAAATGTTTTTAATCCATTATTATGATTTTATCCAACCTTGGAAATAGTACAGGCCAACCTTTTCTGGTACCTCCATAAGCATTTTCAACTCTTCGATATAAACATATACCCTTACCCAGATTGTAGGCTGAGGGCATATATCTACCGGCAAAACCGACTGAAACTTGTTGACTTGTGAAAAATGTAGTAGTCCAATGTCTAAAAGTTGTAGCTCCTCTCTAGTTTTACCATACTCAGTACCTTTTTTAACTCTTCGTATTTTCTAACAATTTTTTTCGGACATTTTCAAAAATGTATTCAATTTGTAATTTTTTTGGTTTATCTACGGCCAAGTTTAAAGTATTAGCGTCCTAGATTCTACCTTTCCAAATAGTATACTTTTGGAACTTTTTGGAACGAATATTTAAATATACAGCCATGACACTCTTTTTCGCATTAAAACTGACCTAGATGTTGTAACATTCTAGCTTCAGTCATTTAGAATGCCCGTTGACGTCAGTCAGCTACTATTAATCAGTCAACCACTTCTACAAATTGGGTATCCCACGAAGATTTTTAGGTGTTGTGAATGGAATGATAAATGAAATAATACGCCCACTATGCTATTGGTACACTGAATTAAATGTAATTTTATTAATTGTCAAAAAATGTCCCGTTTTCTCATTCTCAAGCAACTGGCATATATCTGACCAAAAAAATTCATATCTATCTTCAAATATTTTTAAATTCCCCAAAAAATATATTATTATTAATGATCTGTGTCAAACGGAACGTTTAACTCTCTTTTTTGCCATGGCTAGAAGTTACCATACAGTGGACAGACAAACCTTTACAGTGTGAACACCTAGCACTTTTCCCCACACAAACAAACACACACACACTCTCATCCGAACTTGTGTGTGAAGAAAGTGAATTCGCTGGCTGGCTGACTGACTGGCTCGCATATCATCTTAAAGACGGAAATCTTTCAGTTAGCAATACTCGGTTGAGTCGGTTGAGGCCTATTAGTGTATGACACCATTAGGTAATTGCCTCTAATGAATAATTTTGATGAGATTTTCTAAGTAAATTATCCACAAGTATTTAATGTTGAAATTCACTTTTGTTTCTTCTGACTACAACAGAGAGTGGAGTGGAATGGATAGGTGGTTGGTTGTCAATGTAAGTTTTACGGTTTGGTGTTATTGCTTTTTTGTTGGTATTATTTGTAAAACGACGAAACTGCTACTCGTGAACGGGAAGTTTGTTTTCATTTGCCATGGCGCGTTGGAGATAGAAGATCATTAAATATTGGCGATATGTTGAAATTTGAATATTTTTCGTTTTGACTTCAGGGTACGGAACTACTATTCACTTCGTTGTTGTAAATAGTTTCAACGAAAATACAATTTCATATTTTCACTTATAATGTAATTGGATTGCAATATAAATGGAGATGTGGGGAAAATACAATTTCTTTTGGGAAGTAATGCAACCTAATGTTGCCAAGCTGTTTATAGGGTTAAGCAACGTGGGAAAGTTGCCTTCGAAGATTTTTCTCCCAATAGTTGTTTGTAACTGAGACAAAAGAAGCCGAATAGGAAGTGTTGTTTGTGGGCGTTATTCATTTGCCTCCATTCATATATTTAAATAACAAAATTGAGATATTAACATGTGGAATTGTAATGTCGTATATTTTCGACAAATGGTCTGCATACAATATTTTCAGAATTTGATGTTTTTTATTTATTATTATAATATTTCTTTTAACCTTATGAAAGCCTTGGTACCTAATCTGGCCAGTTATTATTTCATGTTCACTCAATGTACCAATAGCCCATTTTGAAAATTGATTTAAAAGTAAGCGTTTGGTGTACATCTCTCCATGTACTGTGTTTGTCCGATTAACATAAAATTTTGCATCAAAATTAAGTATTTAGATCTCCAAACTTGTTTGGTTCTCGTGAATCACTCGAGGATTTTACTCACCACAAATGCTACAATTCTGCTTATTGACAAAGACTCGTCACTGAAGATAATTTTCACCGAAGGGTTTGGTGCTGGCATATCCTCCAGTAGAGGCGAAGAGGGAAATCTGGTATCAGATACAGATAACGCGTTGACGATCTGAAGGGAGGTTGTGGTATCAAATAGTGGCGGTGAAGAAGATAGCCTGGACCTAATAAAATATGACTACATAGAGTGTATACCTCCTATTCACGCTAAACAACAAACCCGCTGAAGAATAATAAAAGTAGCAGGTGTCGATGGGTCACAGCCAACATATTCATAATCGGTGGTCAAACTCTGATCTGGAGTATGCATAAACTCATTTGTAGAATTTGGGTAGGGGAATGCATGCCCAATTGTACAATCCTCAGCACCCTATTTCCCGTAAATATAAAAAGATACAAGGCGATATGGGTCAATTACACAGAAATAAATCTCTTTCCCATCCCGTGTAGAGTGTTATCCAGAACAGCTAAGGTCAATGCCCATTGATATTATTGGACCATACCATACCAATGCGGCGTCAGACCTGACAAATCCGCAATAAAGGTGTATAAAGTCATGGCTGCGGTCGGTATTCTTTAAAAATTTATAAGGATATGCAGAATAACCCTTCAGAATAACCCTTCAATTATGCGCGATGTAAAATTAAAGAAATAGAACTCTGCACACCCAGCATCATCGACATATTGGGTCGAACATTGTGAGCGGTAACTGCTCTCTTCGAATAAATTGAGAATGTGTCTGCCAAAGCTGATGGTATCAAGACGTCGAGTGGACTCTGACCAATAGTGGAATATGAAAACTTCAAACTATAAGTAGTCTAACTAAGCAATTTGGAAATAAGGCCACCTCTCGCCAGGCCAAACTCACACTCTACAAGACGCTACAGCTTTGTGGTACTTTAACTATGAAATTTAGAAATTAGGCCACCTCTCGCCAGACCAAACTCACACTCTACAAAACCCTGATAATACCCGTGCAGGTGTTTGGATCTGAAGAGTTTGATAGAAAAAATCCTCCGAAAGCTATATGTTGAGGTGAATATCGACGTTGAATGAACCAACAGATATACCATCTATACACGGACATCGGCATTGTCACACATGTCGAGCTGTAGCGACAGCAATGTCTAGTCAATGTTGTGCGTATGGATTAGGATACCCCACCTCAAAAGTCATATAAGGGCGAGCTTACTGATGGTTCACGCAAAAGGGGCAGGTCAAGTATTCGATGGAAAGATCAAATGGAAACATCTCAAAATATGGTCTTTGAAATTGGAAAAAATGCGGACAAGATGTATGAGCTTGGCAATCTTTTTTTTAATTTCGGCTTGTGGAAAAATGTTCGGTTTCGAGCCAACTAAATAAGTATTTCAAAACATGGCCCTATATCGATAATTTTCTGCAAATATATATTTTACCCTCCAAGAACCTAAAGTAGTACATTACAGTTGCTTCGGTGAAATTTCGGTGAAATTTGTGTCCAAGACCTTAAACAAAGCCGAAACGAAAGCAAGAAACACGAATTCTAAAAAAGCCACTTCGATGAAAAAAAGGGGCTACGTCACAAAATCGATCCATATTAAAAATTGTTTGCAAATATGTTTTTTGGTCTATAATAATCCAGAATGCAAAATAACAGCCACATCGGTGGGAGAATATGACTAAAACCTTTAAAATAC
>NW_026881443.1:0-34207 GCF_032173495.1 Musca vetustissima | reverse complement strand
TTTACAACAAAAACCAATGTATAAACCAATTTTCGGTATGTTGAAGGTCTTAGCCGAATATTCCAATCCGATTGTCTGTAATTTGGTATTTCGTTTCCTCAGAAGATAAAAAACTTGTTGTCAGACAATACTGAGCGATTTAGGGTATTTTGGAATTGATGACACTTTTACTTGTCCTTTTTATAACCATCATCTCTATGGTACAGGGTATCATGTCTTTGTGCATATGTTTGCAACAAGCAAAATGAAACGAAATAGAATAGAATGCATGTCTTCGTCGGTTTATGCACGTCCGTCCGTCTGTCTTTCCATATTTACTTGTAAACATAGTTCAGGTCGCATTTGCGATTCGAATTGAATGAATTTTGACACAGCTCATTTATTTGACCAAAGGACGAACCCTGTTCAACTTGAAAGAAATCGGCTACGACTTAGATATATCTCCCATATACAGTGTTGCCAAAACCTTGTTGAGAAAAAATGCTAGATTTTGTATAAAAAAATGCTAAAAAGTGCTAAATTTAAAAAAATGCCAGAAAAAAGTGCTAGATTTTAATATAAAGAAAGTTGTTAATGAGATCTATATTTCTTAATTTTTATACTAAAATATAAATTAAAAATTGAAATGAAACTTTTCCAAACAGGATACATATTGTTTTTAGTAAAAATCGGTTAATATTTAGCATTTGAAATGGCCAAAAGTTTTAATATTTGCCTGTTTTTTTGGTCGCTCTAAAGGCCGCAATTATTATATGAACATCGCGAAATGCAGAAGGAATTTCCCCAAAAATATTTTGACTATTTTCAATATTTTACGGCTCAAATGAAACGAGACGTTTGTGTGAAAAATGTCAAAATTTGTGTATATATTTTCTCCAGAAGGACATAGACCGAAAAAGTTGAATGATAAGTAGTTCTCCTTTAAATTGATACCAATATTGATGTATGTAATCAGATGTGGAAGCTATACATAAATATATACAGGTGTCTACGTATTCTAATATTGTTTAATATTACCATTCCCACACCAGAGGGCGGAAATGTCGGTTATGGTCAAGTAAGAAATCTATAGTTTTTGATAGTTTTCACATTCTAATATTGTTTAGTATCACAGATGGAGGTGTATATGCCGCGAATTTTTCACTAACACCGGAATTCGTTTGAGGTCCACTGATAATTATGCAGGGTGTCATATGGTTGGCTTCGACCGACTTTACTGCTCCGCTCGCTGATTTAACGTTGGAAATTTCCAACTCATCGTGAAAAAAACAGAAATTTAAATTTGTCGAAGTGAAATAAAAAAAACCACTGAGCGGAGCAGTATAGTCGGAAGGGGCCGACCATATGATACCCTACACAACTTCCACGCAAATCTAACTTTCTGTGGTTATATATTCTGAGCATGGAATATATTTCGCTAAATTTGCAACCTCTTGACCGACTAGTGGTCAACAAATATTACTAATATTCAGTAAATCCCTTCTAATTACTTGTTTAGATTCCCTTCACCGTGGGTTGTGTTATGATGTTCGACTTTCAATTGTGGCCTATGTATTGACTAGAAAAAACACAAAAAATTAAGTTTTCGGTCCACCTCATCCCAATATTATTATCTGATCATCACCCTAAATTATAGGCGTTATCCTTGGCCATACCTGGATCCTCATGGAAAATTTCAAAGCGATCCCGGCTGTATTTCCGCCTCTATTGTGGTAAGGTGTTACTAAATAATATCTGAGTACGTAAGCACCTGTAAATATTTAAAAGTAATTCCCACATGCGAATACATACGACAATATAATTTGAATTAATTTAAAGGTCAACCACTCCTCTTGAATATATTATCAACTTCTCGGCTCTATGTCATTCATGAGTAAATATATACGCTATAGAATAAAAATTTTGTCATTTTTCACACAAAAGTAAGGGTCCAGCTAAATATTGACCTATCTTTATCAAAAAAGGCATTCTTATTCTTTGGCCCAATCCCCTTCTCCATGTAGAAATTCACGATGTTTGGGCCATAATTGCGGCCTCTAGAGCGACCAGAAAATCAGACAAAAATTTAATTTTTGGTCCACTTCATCCCCTAATATTAACCGATCTTTACCTATATGCAAAATTTCGTGAAGATTGGTCCATAACTGTGGCCTGTATCGTGTTTACAAATAATAATGGACAGACGGACGGACACACATGTCTAGATCGACTCAGCTAGTCGACATATAACGATCGGTATACTTAAAGGTGGGTCTAGGACCAATATTTCGCGGCGTTACAAACTCTTGGGGTTGCACAAAGCCATAATACCCTGACAACATAGTTTTGTAGGGATAATGACAACTTTTTTTGGAGTGATACCAGAAATTCTCGAGAAGATTCCATAAAAAATAAAAATGCTAAAAAAAAGTGCTAAGTGCTAGATCAATTTTTTTGGTGCTAAACGAGTTTAAAAAGTGCTAAATCTAGCACTAAAAGTGCTAAATTGTCAACACTGCCCATATATTTGACCGATTGAGATAACATTTTACACAGCGTACTGACAGATTGATTTTGCCACATCTTATATATTTGACCCAAGGACGAACCTTGTTCAAATTAAAAAAAACAACAACGACTTTAATATATCTTAATTGAGTCTGTACAATGATGTGTACAAATCGGCTCAGATTCCGATATATAGAAAAATATAAAATTTAATGTATCAAAATCCCAGATAAAATCATAAAAAAATTGTGCAGAATATGCCAAACCACATTAAAAATGTAAAGAAGAACATAACTTGCGGATAAAATATTAAAATCGCTTAATATTTATACCACACCACACTGTGGTACAGGGTATTATGTCTTTGTGCATATGTATGTAACAGGCAAAAGAAATCGAGATAAGCCCATAGTTCCGTTTGAGAATATGCATAGAATCACTTTCTGAGTCGATTTACGCATGTCCGTCTGTCCGTCCGTCCGTCCATGTATTATTGTGAACAAAGTACAGGTCGCATTTATGATCCGATTTGGATGAAATTTGGCACAGTTCACTTATTTGGCCCAAGGATGAACCCAATTGAAATTGAGAAAAATCGATTCAGATTTAGATATAGCTCCCATATATATTTTCGTCCGATTTAAGGTAAATGGTGCACCAAAGTCCCTATATATCGTTCGATTTGCACGAAATTTGGCATAACGTACTTAATTGAGCCTAGAGTGCTTTATGCCAAGTTTCGTAAAAATCGGTCCAGATTTAGTTATAGCTTCCATATATAGTTTCGTCCGATCTTTCGATTTGCACGAAATTTGGTATAGCATACAGGATTGAGCTTGGAATGATGTGTGCTGAGTTTCGTGAAAATCGGTTCAGATTAAGATATATATATTTCCGTCAGATTTAATGTAAATAAAGTACCAAAGTTCTAATATTGCATAGATCGATTGATTTTAAGTAATTGACGAACCAAGGATCCAATATATGGTTGAGAGGAACAAAACGTACTGAAATTAGTATAACCCAACCTGTGACAAGTTTTGTTGAAATCGGTTCATATTTGGATATGGATTCCACATATATTTTCGTCCGATTTTAAGTAAACGGTGCAAATGGTGTTTGTCAAATTGACATGAAATTTTGCACAACGTACAAAATTGAGCATAGAATAACGTAGTTTGGTTTTCTAGAAGTACAGACATAGCCCAACATTTGTCCCATTGTAACAAACAAATGACATGCTTATAGATTGATCTAAGTTGATTCACATTTAGATAAATATCACATGTTTTAGTTCATCCAATTTCATGTTAATTGTTCTGTTTAATATACCCATAGTGGTGAAGGGTATCATATAGTCGGCCCCGTCCGACTTTACTACTTTCCTTACTGGTTTTATTCTTATATGTGTAAAAGTATTCGAATTGAGTTGTTTTTCATTTAATTATACCCGGCCCGGCCCCGGGTTTCTTTTATCGCATATTTAGATTTAGCAAAAGGTGCTTTTTCTAAACTTTTAATTATACCCGGCCCGGCCCCGGGTTTCTTGTATAGCATATTCAGATTTAGCAAAATTTCCTTTTTGTAAACTTTTAATTTTACCCGGCCGGCACCAGCAAAAGGATTTTTTTGGTCTAGGGACACGTAGTCGAGCGCAAAAATCGACTTTTAGACTTTTCGATTTTTGCCTTTGACTAAAAAGTCGACTTTTCGATCTTTCGATTTTGTCAAAACTGTTCAAAATCGATTTTCGACTGTAAAATAGACTAAAAACTCGATTTTTTATATGAATTATTGTGAACAAATAATGTAAAGTTCGTAAAATGAAATTTTTGGACAATTTGACCTTTGTGAAAAAAGTATTTATGAAGAAAATCGAAAGTCGATCTTGAAAAGTCGACTTTAAGATTTTCTCATTTAGACTTTTAGACTCTTCAATACCAACATGTTACGCACAAACAAGCTTCAGATATATTGAAAGAACAAAAGTAAATGTTAAAGTTTCCATTGAGACAATTTTATAGTGTGAAAGGGAAGACATCGCTTTGAGTGGAAGTAAAGCCTCCTGAATACTGTCGTTAGACGTAAACTTAGAAAATGTTTGGAGAGTACACCCAAAAATGAAATATACTTGAATCCCAGAATAGAGAACGAATTAATAAAACTAATTGGAGAATACATCCAGAAGTCTATTGTCGACGAAGCGAATGAAACTATATATGTATACAATGTATCTAAAAAGTGAAGGAACATATCCTTTGCTATGTGGAATTAGAATGGTTAACAGCAAAATAATTTTCGATCGTCAGAATAATCATAGTAATCAATTTGGTTTTGAATGCAACATTTTTGAGATGATAAGGATATGACGGCGCATCTAACATGCCAAGCAATTATAATGGAGTGCAGACCATTATTAAATCAAAATTGATTTCTGCGGTATATATTTATTATTCTTTTCACATTTTAAAATGTGGATTAAATGCAGCTGAAGTATATTTTCTACAATTTTGGAAATTTGCTCATTCTTTAGAAAATCCAAAAAGGTCTGCTAATTTATGTAGAATATTTCGAGAAGCAAATAAATCTTTCAAATCATTACATTCATATTGTGAAACACGATAGATTGAGCAGCATGATTGTGTACAAATATAGAAGAGATTGTGGAATCGTTGGAAGAAATAGGGGAAATGGTAATATTTAATTTGGATTTATTTCTAAGAAGTAAATGTTTCAGGTCAAAGGTTATAAGTTCGAACTCCGAATATTGTACTGAATTACATTATTTGTACCATGTTTATAAAATTGTAATGTTAAGAATTTAAAGAAATCATAAAATTTTATGAAAACTATCTGAAAGTGGATCTGTGGAAAGCGAAAGATCCACGACCTTATCGTATTTAATCCACTTGATGCGATTGTTGTATGTGTCAAAAATATTTTTTCCAAATATAAAAATTTACTAATTTTAATAGCAATACCGGTTACCACAGCATCAGCTGAATGAAGGTTATATATCCCACGTAGAGTAAAAAAGTAGCTGAAAAATCAAATACAAAATCCATGCTATTCTATCTGTGCATAAATCTGTAGTAAATACTGATCACATAACGAAAAACTTCTATAAATAGAAGACTTGATATATATATATACTCAATATATTAAGAGGAATGAAGTTATATATGTTTGTGAGCTTAATGAACATAAAATGTGGTTTTGATTTTTAATAAATTTTCACGATTAGTAATGATTTTCCGTGTATTTTCTATTAAACATATACAAATTTAAATTTAACGTTCGTACAAATGATGTACATTAAAATAATAGACATTTTTAAAACATAATCATATACTCATCTCATATTTAAGGAAAGCAAAATTTGACTTTTTTCATTTCGCACCATCGGGTTAGTTAGTAATTTTTTCTTTTGATTCGAGCTTATTTACAAGTTATCAACATATGACCACATAGTCCAATATGCCTAATCAGCCGATTAAACAACGGCGAATGGTGGGTGCGTAGGTTCTTTTTCAGCCTCTTCTTTTCATTGCAAAACTTCTATCCTTAAGCTCGACTCGACAGAAAATCTTACTGGCAAAATGAATAAATATAGGACCATACTTAGTATTGAAAATAGGCATAGAATCACATTCCTAATAGATTTATTTATATCCCTTAAGCTTAAATTTATACTTTCATTTTGAATTCCGTTCGAATCATCAGGGAATAGTAGGTGATGGTTCTTCTAATTTTTATTTGTTATACACATTTAGATATGCACATCAATATCCTACAAAATCTGTCTCCCCGACTTCATTCTATATTTTTTCGTTTTCAAAAACCAACAGATCATCCTCCAATATTAAATCCCGCTCTTATAAAAAATATTACCACTGCTGCAAAATAAAGAAAATATTTCTCACAACGCAAACCTCATATTAATCCCTAATAATCTCACAAAAATCCTACCAAAAAACAACAAAATCCTATAAAAGCAACATTTTCCGCTCGAAAAAAAAACGCCAAAAGGAAACCAACAGTAAAAATATTGTTTGAGGGTATATAAGTCTGTGGCATTTTGGTAGTTGACAATGTTGCAAAAGTAATAAAATACTGCAGCAACAATAACAAAACAAACAATATGCAAAAAAAAGTAAATAAACAATCTTCACCGGGAGAAAAAAATAAAAAAACTTAAATGACAACACCCTAAATAAACATGGTAGCGGTTAAAGGTCACCAACTGTAGAAACTACAACATAAAGCAATCAAAATCATTGGGTAGCGATTAAAAAAGTACATATCTGAAATAAAAATGTTACAGGGTATTAAAATTTATGCTTGGATAATTAGAAATAGTGAATGAAATATTCAACCCCCAATTCAACAATTGTAGGGATTAGCTTGCATGTGACAAATCTACACAACTACATTGATTTGTTAGGTACGTATATATGTACGAGTATGTACATTTCATTTGATATTAAATATGGCAAAGATTTGTTAAATGCCAAAAAAAACATATGTTTTTTCGGGTTATATACAAATAAGGATGTACACAGGGAATTATAAAAAAAAAAAACAAAATTAGTTTGTTCAGATTTTAAAGGTGTTTAATTGTTAATTAAAATTACTCATTTTTTGGAATATAAAGATGGGTGTTGTATTTTCAACTATTGTAACACAGCATACATATAATATTAAAGAAATCTTTATTAATAAGTGAGTAAAGTGACAGACTTAACGATTCATCAACGTCCACACGATGCGGCTGAAGTACCAAGTTGCAAAATAGGTCTGGGTTTTTGGACATTCGTACTAGAACGCCACGAAAAGTACTAAATATTTGTATTTGAGGAACCGATAGAGCTAGAACTTTTAAATTTGGTATGAAGGTCACTGATGGAGTGTATGATAGATATACTAAAAGTTTTGTTTTTTAGAAATTGGAACTATAAGTATCCGAAGTGTTTTAAAATGTATTAAATTTGTTACAATTTCGTAGCATGTGAACGAATAATGCTAAAAATATGAAATTTGAAATGCGAATCAAGGTTGAGAAGTAGGGTCGATATAAGTAGGTGGCTTTGGAAATGTGTACTCATGTATACGAAAAGTACTATATGGTACTATATTTGGTACAATTGTAAGTTGGAGGTACGAGTGGAGATGGAATCCAATAGAGCTGGAACACTGGAATTAAGATTATATGGATGTAGTTTTGGAAATTTGTACATATGTGAACTAAATGGTACAGCTGGAATCCTGAAATTTGGAGTTAGAATCACAGTTGGAATGTGATTTGGATTTGGTAGAAAGTTTTGGAAATTCGTACTAATGTGTACTAAATGGTACCATATTTGGTACAAGTTGGATTTGGGTGAACCGATAGAACTGGAATCCTTAAACTGGGAAAAATTTTATACTGTTTCTATGATATAGGTATTTATAGAAATTTGTACTTATGTGTACTAAACGGTACTAAATTTGCTACAACTTAAATTTAGGTGATCGGATCGAGCTTGAATCCTGAAAATTGAAATTGCTGTTCGAGTGTATGGTTGGGATATGTAGGAAGTTTGGAAATTCGTACTCATGTACACTAAATGGTACAAAATTTGATTTTGGTCGAACTGAGATCAAGATATTTGGAAATATTAGGTTGGGGAAAAAGAAATCCATTATTTTTTCGGCCGCTGGGGACGGACAATACGATCTAGCCATGTCCGTCCGTCTGTTGTAATCACGCTATCTTCTGAAGGAATTGAGATAGGGTACTGAAATTTTGCATACGTTTGTCTATTGTATGCAGGCAGGTCAAGTTCGAAGATGGGATATATCGGTCCACGTTAAGGCATAGCTCCCATATAACAGTACCCCCCAATTTTCGGTATTTTAGGGTTCTTGAGCGCGTTTTTCAACCGAATTCGCTAAAATTTGCTACATTGGGTACTAAATGTCTCCACAAAAAATTATAAATATAGGTCCACTTTTTCTGGTAGCCCCCATATAACGATACTTCCTAATATTCAGTATTTTGGAGGTTTTGATCGTATTTTTCCTCCGAATTGGCTGCAATTTAGTATTTTGAGTTCTTAATAGGTACCAAATCTCCACAAAAAATTATAAATAAAGGTCAATTTTTATTTGCAATTTTCGGTATTTTGGTGTTCTTGAGCGCGTTTTTCAACCGAATTCGCTGCAATCTGGTATTTTGTAGTCGTATATGGTAACAAATCTCCCCAGCAAAAATGTTTAATATTCGCCCCCCTTTTTGGAGTCGTCCCCATATAACCCCCTTTTTATACCCTTCACGACACTGTGGTACAAGGTATTAAGTCTTTGTGCATATGTTTGTAACAGGCATATTTTGAGAATATACATAGAATCACTTTTTAAGTCGATTTATGCATGTCCGTCCGTATGTCTGTTTGTCTGTCCATGTTAAATTGTAAACAAAGTACAGGTCGCTTTTATTATCCGAATTGAATGAAATTTGACATAGGTCACTTATTTGGCCCAAGGACGAACTCTATTGAAATTGGGAAAAATCGGTTCAGATTTAGATATAGCTCCCATATATATTTTCGTCCGATTTAATGTAAATGGTGTACCGAAGTCCCTATAAATCTTTCGATTTGCACGAAATTTGGCATAGCGTAATGAATTAAGTCTAGAATGATCTGTGTTAAGTTTCCTGAAAATCGGGCCAGATTTATATATAGCTCCCATATATATTTTCGTCCGATTTAATGTAAATGGTCCAACCGGCACAATATTTTGCACTACGTACTGAAGTTACTATAACATAACGTGTGGCAAGTTTAGTTGAGATCGATTTAGATTTCGATATATATATAGGTCCTTCAAAAAATCGACGATTCATCTGTTGGATATACCCAAAGTGGTGAAGGGTATCATATAGTCGGCCCCGTCCGACTTTACCAATTTCCTTACTGGTTTATATTAAAATAGTTATATGATTAATTCCATGTTTGGGTTTGGTTCTAAGACTCTGTTGTAATCATTTCATCTGCGGAAGATACAAAAAATCTAAAACATAAGGTCGATAATTAACCTTATATATATTAATATATATGAACTCGCATTTAGGCCTAGCCCCTGTGTGGGAGGTACCAGAAGGAGTGGGCCGATATTCCCCATGTTCGAACTTGAACTAATTTTGGAAGAAATAATAAGATGGGCAAAGTTTGGATGAAATCAAAATTTTTTGAAACGGATTTGGTCAAAAGAAACATGGGGTCACTTTTTGGTATGTTCCCTATATTTTTATTTCAAGTACCTGTCAGTATATCTATTGTGGAGGGTATCCAAAGTTCGGCCCGGCCGATCTTGACGCTTTTTCACTTGTTTACTGTTTGTTTGTTGCAATCAGTTGTGAGGTAGAGTGAACAAAGAGAAAATTCGGTACATTTTACAGTTTTTCTGTGACAAGGCGAAAATGCAAGCCAATCGGCTAAAATTGTGAATAGTGTTTATGGTTCCGATACTTTAACAACAAAGTATGTGCAATTTTGTTTTCGTAGATTCCGTTCAGGAATTGGACCTCGCAGAGGTAGATCGGTCGTCGATAAAATCGGAGAAATGATCGAATTGACCGGCATTTTAGCAGTCGTAATATCGCCCAGGATCTAAAAATCGACCATAAAACTTCTTTAAACTATTTACAATTGACCAGAAACGGCCAGAATTGACCAACAGGAGAGGTGTCGTGTTCTACCAGGACAACGCTAGGCCACACACATCTACAGTGACTCGCCAGAAACTTCGGGAGCTTGGTTGGAAAGTTTTAATGCATCCGCCATACAGTGCAGACTTGGCACCAAACGACTATCTTTTTCTTGCATTGCAAAATTTCTTTAATGACAAAAAATTGGTACATCAAAATTAAACAAACACACAAAAACATTATTAAATATTACAATATGGGTCCACAGTTTGGTATAGCCACTGTATAAAAAGATCTCAAATTCTAGCCAATTTAAGGTTTATTAACTAGCTGCAATTTGGCATTCTTTAGTAAACAACTTCTTCAATAAACAATGACAACATTTTCGGTATATTCACAGTTGTAGCCCAATTTTTCAAACAGAGTTTCTGCATTTTAGGCAACGGTATTTTTAAAGCGTTCAGCAAATTTTCCAATTGAATTGCCTCAAAAAAATGATCATGAACCAGCCGGGTATAAAGATTTAAATATGGTATAACCCCTTCATTAAATATGACTACTTTCACATAAGATTCTGTTACTCCTATGGTGGATAAACAGTTCGTCCCGGTCGATATAAATGATAAATTTGTTTTTGATAAATTTTTTTTCCAAAATTTTTCATTCAATATATATATACTTGTCGCCCTTAAAATACTTACCATAAAATTTAAGATATCGATTTCAAATGTCCTACGAATTGCCAGAAAACTTTAATTCGAACAACGTTGTTGTTGTTCAAAATCCCGGCCTTACTATGTCCTGCCACAACAACTACAACAACAAATTCACAGACATCTACAGAACATTAACCATTCAACTTTAAAAGATTGACACAAAAATGTTTCAACGCAAAACGGCAAAAGCACAACAAACTCGAATTGTTTGGAGACCAACAATATATGTATGGTGTATGTACATAGTATATACAAAAGGAGACATTCATTCAGACGCACACAACAAACTATGTATATAGATTTCCCTATATACTCGAAGGATATATTCAGCACATTTGTTTGAGTAAATGTGTGTGTTTGTGCAAAAATTGTCATTTGAATCGATGGCAAGTAAATGTAGTAAAATGTCTTTTAGCAAACTATGTATCCGACTACAACTTGTGGCATCGAAGTGAACAATTACAATAACAACAACACTATTTTTGGTACACATTCCATTCCCCTAGATATATGTATGTATACATATATATTGGAAACGAAACAAACACTTTTCCTGGCACACACACACACTAACAAAAACAAAACACCCGAAGCTGGGTCTATGTCCTCTGAGAACATTTGTAGATATATATGCCAGAATACCCAGACGAGACATGATTCTAGAACAAGAACACCAAAAAAACAACGAATCGCTACAAATTTCTTCATTTCTCTTTAACAGGCCAATTTGAATTTAAAGCTGAGATGGCGTAATGGGAACACATAGAACGGTATTGAGTTGTTGTTTAATTTTAAAGTTTATATTTGAATACGGTTTAAGATAAAGTAAAATTAAATTTCAATCAAATCCTGCATACGTTGCTGATACTATGGACACCTGTACACTTGTCAAAACATGGAAAGTGAAAATTGTCTCCCAAAAAGTACCTGAACGGCAGCGATATTCTCTTTGGTGCAAAAAATCTGATGTGTATACCAAACCAAACCTATATCTTAACCAATTTTAGAAAGACCTTATAAACGTCATTCTAGTATAACTACGTTGAGACCAATTTAGAGATTCAAACAAACAATGTGAGTTTAGTTTAACATTTACATCAAATCTGACAAAAAAATATATGGGAGTTATATGTAAATCTGAACCATTTTTTACAAAACTTTACACATTTTCTTTTAGGATCACATTGGTTCGTTGTGCTAAAGTTCGATCGGACAAATATTGAGGCTATTGTGAAATCCGACGAATCTAAATAAATGAGCTGTACCAAATTTCATCCAATTCAGATTATAAGGCAACCCTTACTTTGTTTGCAATGACGGAAAGTGATTTAAACTATATCCTCACAAGTAAATATGGATCTAACTTCTTTTTGCTTCTTGAATATTGCAAATCTTGAATATTTTAGAAGGTCAATGCATTTTTTGTCAGAAATACATTCTGCAATTTTTACGGACCCACAACAATTGAGGTCTATTATTTATTATTGCACTAGCATATTAACGCTACTTCGTTAGCAAATGTGGGGAATATTTAAACATGTCTTAAAATATTACGCTGTTTTCACAGAAAACTGCACATGTCAGAAGAGCTAATCGACATACACCCCAATATCGACCATACAATAAATTTAAATACCATTTATACCTTCGTTCTCTTCCATATCCTCTTCCTCCTACCTCCATATCTCAAGACTACATGCGAATTCTGACGCCAGCAGAAATCTAGCTCTATACTGTATTTGCTTACATTTAATACCTTTCGTACTCTTGTAGTATTTATTTCCACAAATACTTCAAGCTAACTAGAGCTCGATTCACAAAAATCTTAATTTTACCAAAGTTAGTGTCATATAGTACACATTAATATAAATTTCGTTAAGTACCCACACCACCAACCTATGAAATTATATTTTGAAATTTCAGGATAACTGCCTAATCGATTTTCCAAATCCAAATCTTACCAGATTTCGTTCCATTTAGTATATATAAGTACTTATTTCTGAAACTTCCTGCTCATCCCAATCCTACACTCCAATAGTAATTTTAATTCCAAATTTCAGAAGTCCAAACATATCGGTTTACCCTAAATCCAAATTATACCAAATTTAGTACACATTGGTAGAAAGCTCCAAACTACATACCCAATTCTGCACCCAAAAATTTATCCCAATTTAAATTTCAAGATTCCAGTGAATCTTTTCACCCAAACTTCAAATTTTACCATTTAGCACACATAAGTACGAGCTTCCAAAACTACCTACATACCTCAATTCTACACTCCAAAAGTATGTTTACATTGCACCGGATTTCGTTACCCAATAGGTTAACCCGGGAAAAAGTTCTAATGTAATGTAATGTAATGACATTCAACAGTAATCTTAAACCTACATTTTAAGATTCCAGTTCTGTCGGTTTACCCAAATACCATTTAATACCCATACAATCCAATAGAAGTCGTATATCCAAATTTCAGGATTCCAGTCTTGTCGGTTTACCGTAAGTCCATGTTTAGTGGCATTTAACACAAAAGTACAAATTTCCAAAAAAATACCTAGATACCTCAATTCCACACTCCGATAGTAATCTTAATTCAAAGTTTTTAGTATTCCACAAGTACAAATTTCCAAATCTACATCCATGCCCCAATCCTTCACTTCAACAGTGATTCTAACTCCATATCCAGCTCTATCGGTTCACCCAAAATTCAACTTATTCCAAATTTATTACCATTTAGTACTCATAAGTACGAATTTCCAAAACTACATCCATAACCCAATCCTGCACTCCAACAGTAATCTTATTTCCAAATTTCAGTGTTCCAGCTCTATCGGTTCATTCAAATCAAATTTTATCAAGCACATAAGTATAAATTTCTAAAACTACCAACTTATCGCCATCCTACAGTCCTTGAATTTAAAATTTTAGCAATCAAACTCCGTCCGTTTCTCCAAATTCAAATTGTACCACATTTAGTGTAGTTTAGAATTTTCGTACATGCTTGCAAAGCCACTTCCTTATATTGATCCTACTTCTAAGTACATTTTAGTACTTTTCGGATACTTATAGTTCCAACGTCCATATATTCGACACTCCATCTGTGACCCTCATTGTAAATTTAAGAGTTCTCACTCTACCGGTTCGCCACGTACAAATGATTCCACATTTAGTACAGTTTAGTATTTTTCGTGTCGTTCTAGTACGAATTTCCAAAAACCCAAGATTCTATCTTCGTTCAAGATTCTATCTTCTTTGATGAATATTTAAGTCAGTCAGTGAATTAGTCAGTCAATCACTTTACTTTTTATACCCTTCACCACACAGCGGTACAGGGTATTATGTCATTGTGCATATGTTTGTATCAGGTAAAATGAAACGAGATAGACACAAAGTTCCTTTTGAGAATATGCATAGAATCACTTTTTAAGCCGATTTATGCAGGTCGCATTTGTGATCCGATTTGGATGAAATTTGGCACAGTTCACTTATTTGGCCCAAGGACGAACCCTATTGAATTGGGAAAAATCGGTTCAGATTTAGATATAGCTCCCATATATATTTTCGTCCGATTTTAGGTAAATAGTGCACCAAAATCCCTATATATCCTTCGAATTGCACGAAATTTGGCACAGCGTACTGAATTAAGTCTAGAAATGTGTGTGTCAAATTTCGTAAAAATCGGTTCAGATGTAGATATAGTTCCCATATATATTTTCGTTCGATTTTAGGTAAATAGTGTACCAAAGTCCCTATATATCCTCAGATTTGCACGAAATTTGGCATAGTGTACTGAATTAAGTCTAGAAAGATGTGTTTTAAATTTCGTGAAAATCGGTTCAGACTTAGATATAGGTCCCATATATATGTTCGTCCGATTTTATGTAAATGGTGCACCAAAGTCCTTATATATCTTTCCATTTTCACGAAGTTTGGATTTATAAGTAAATGAAGATTTCAAAATATGTCCGAATGCAAAAATATACTGAAATAAGTGTAACCTAACATGTGAAAGTTTCGATGAAGTCGGTTTAGATTTCGATGTTTTGCTTTAATTTTATTTACATAATTTTGTCCCATTGTAAAAAGCAACTCTATATCTGACCAAAATTTAGTATAGGTTGCAGAATGACATGTTTAATTTCATGTTTATGGTCCTTCAAAAATGCGACGTGTGTTAGGATTCCATCTGTTGGATATACCCAAAGTTCTGAAGGGTATCATATAGTCGGCCCCGACCGACTTTGCTACTTTCCTTACTGGTTTAAGTATAGATTGTTTCAGCAATGATATCACTACTTGGTAAGCCTTATAGGCCTCTCTGATCTGAAATCTTTTTTAGTTACTACATAAATCTTTAAAATGAAATCCCATTTCTATACATTTGTATTAAGTTGCACACATTGTTTAAGGCCTGGCGAAATAGTCATTCGTCTGGTGAAAAACTACTTGCAGACAGGAGAAAAAAAAGAAAACTTTCCAAACCAAAAATTACATGTAGAAATACAATTAAAATGAAAAACAACCAAAAAAACGAGCAACCGGAAACGGATGTCTACAGTTTCAAATGTGTGCGAAAAAACCAAAGTACATAGATATTCATACATATGTATGCATGAATGTGGGTATATAGTAGCCCTCATTGTGCTAATGTTGGATTCGCATGTGTACAATAGACATTGTTTTTGTGATATATGTATTTTTAGAAACTAGACAAATTTTCTACAACTAAAATCGATTTGTATCATTGAGGACATAGACCAGCCATGTACATACATATGTATATAGAAATATACGAAAATACAAAGAGAAAAGGGAGTCTGCAGAGCCAAATATACATATATGTATATAGTAGTAGACGAATTTCGACGAATACATATATATTTCTTTGTAACATTCAACAACAAACACTTTGTATATAATTGCTATGCTGACTAAGAGCCTCTGCCATGTTTAAATAGTACAATGTGTTTGGATGCCGTTTCAAGCTTTTGTTTGTCTGCTCCTATATACACTCTGGCTGTGCGAGTAAATAAATGGGCTGGTTGTTGACATTGGTTTCGTATTTACAAAAGAAATCGATTAAATTTAATCGAAGTGGCGTGAAAATCTTCTAAGAGACAAATTTTTTTATAGAAGGAAACCGAGTCAGCAGACGACGAATTCACACACACAAACACACACAGATATTTAGATCCAAGAAGTATACTTCCTATATCCTTTTGCATAATAATACAAACACATAGAAACCAAGGTCAATGACTAAAAGCAACAAATGTTAAAGCGACGGCAATTCAAAATAAAATCCTTAAAGATCTTCAACATGCTACTAATGGACTTTTGTTTTTAGTGGTGTGGAGAAATTAACACACATATTTTTGTAGATTTTAACTTTTTGGTGAATTAAATTTGCCAAAATTAAACAGGATGACAATAGGAAGAAACAAAGGCAAACGGGGCTGACTGTATAAAACCTTACGCCACTTTGGGTATATTTAAGAAGTGCACTAATATTGAATTGAAACGATTATGAAATTAATTAAAATTATATAATACATTAAATATTTAAATAAGACATCACCTAATGTATTTTATAATTAGTTCAAAAATTATTATTTTTTCTGGGAATGACATAGGGCCTATTGTCTGTTAAACCAGTATGGAAAGTAGTAAAGTCGGACTGGGCCGTCTATATGATACCCTTCACCACTTTGGGTATATTCTACATTTGTCTCCCAAATGACGTCGCATTTTTGAAGGAATTTTGACATGAAATTGAACGAACTTAAATATGTGATTTTTATGTCTTTCTGGAACCTATGCTAAATTTCATCAAAGACATAAAAGTATAAATATAGGACAATTGATACGTAAACAATTTCCAACAGATGGCTTTCCATCTGTTGTTACGATATCATAACAACAGAGAGAACAATATTAAACGTTTTTAGTGATATATCTTATGAAAATATATATTTTAAGTGCAGACCTTTGATTTTATTTACATTTTACACACACTATCGCGTATTGGCGGTTTAATTCTTAACATGCCTCTGTTATGCCTGATTCCCCCTGGATATTTTTTTATAAACTATTTTGTCAAAATGCATTTTGTCGAGTCTTTACGATTTCAATGTCTTTGATTTCATTTAATTTGGACAAGTTTAGAGTCGTTTGCGCACAGTGGGACAGATTTGTGTAAATCGATTTAAAGCAAACTTGACACACGCTATTCGTTTTGCTGCACTGTTTAAAATTTAATCTTAATCAGACACCTATTGATTATTTGGTGTACAATTAACTTAAATAAGTCTAAAATCGGGCGAAACTATATATAAAGCTATATCTAAATCTGAGCCGATTTTCACGAAACTTAATACACACCATTCTAGACTTAATTCATTGCGCTTTACCAAATTTCGTGAAAATCGAAAGATATATAGGGACTTTGGTAGACCATTTACCGAAAATCGGGCGAAACTATATATGAGAGATATATCTAAATCTGAACCGATTTTCACGAAACTTAGCCCACGTCATTCTAGACTTAATGCAATACGCATTGCCAAAATTCGGGCAAATCAAATGATTTTCAGGGGCTTTGGTGCACCATCTACCTAAAATCGGGCAAAACTATATATGGGAGCTATACCTAAATCTGGACCGATTTTCACGAAACTTAGCACACATCATTCTAGACCTCATTCAGTAGGCTATACCAAATTTCGTGCAAATCGAAAGATATATATAGGGACTTTGGTACTTCTCTTACATTAAATCGGACGAAAGCTATATCTAAATCTGAACCGATTTTCTCCAATTTCAATAGGGTTCGTCCTTGGGCCAAATGAGTGACATGTGCCAAATTTCATCCAAATCGGATCATAATTTGGTCACAATCTGTAATTTGGTCACAAAAATACATGAACGGACGGACGGACGGACATAAATCGACTCAGAAAGTGATTCTATGCATATTCTCAAATTATTTTTATCTCGATTATTTTTGCCCGTTACAAACATATGAACAAAGACATAATACCCTGTACCACAGTGTGGTGAAGGGTATAAAAATATATGGGAACTATATCCAAATTTAAACCGATTTAAAGCAATAATGAGACACGTCCTTCGAGACTAAGTACGTTATGTGAATTTCAATGTTCAATTGGACAAATGTAGTGTTATTCGTGTTGTTGCAGGTACAAAATACATGTTTGTTGTATTTTTATACCCTTTATCACACTGTGGCACAGGATATTATGAATTTGTGCATATGTTTGGGTCTGATTTAGATATTAAGTTGTCCCATAAGTTTCCATCTTGATCAAATGCCTATGTACCGCTGTCTTGGGAATGTTAGTGTCATCCACTATCTCGCGGATTTTCAGCGAGCACAGTATTGATAAGATTCGCATCGTCGTTACTGGGCGGCCGCTGCGATCATCATCTTGCAAATCAAAATTGTCGGCTGTAAATTTCTTAAAACAATTGCGAACGGTCCTAATGGTCGTAGCATCACTCCCGTAAACGGTGCAAATATCGTCTGCAGTGTCCTTTGCCCTTTTGCCTTTTTTAAAGCAATGAATCATATCATGACGTAAATGCTTCTTTTGGTTCTCCATATTGAACGGAGCAGAAAAATATTTAAAAGACAAAGGACAAACTAAATAATCCCATATATATTGTCGTCCGCTTTTAGGTAAATGAGGAACCAAACTTCTCACGCTTGTTCGATTGACACGATTTGGATATTGCTCCCAAATATGATCTCGACCGATTTTATGAAAAAATGGTACACCAATCTCCCAAGGTCTATCCGAGTGGGACGGAATTTGGTATAGCGTACCGTATTAATTCTACAATGATGTGCGTTAACTTTCGCTGAAATTTATTCAAATTATTTGCATGTATTATCCTCCAAAATAAAAAATAACGCTTTAAAGGTACCCACTAATTTTCAGTTTTTGCAGGATTTTGACCGCATTTTTCGCCCGAATTGGGTGTAATTTAATACTTTGAGTTATTTTTGGTTAGCAAATATCTCCACTAAAAATTATAAATATAAGTACAGGTTCGCGAATTGCTATGTCGGCCCGCATATAGGCCTAGCGTGAAGGAAGTTATTGAGATACAAAACTAAACCAGACTATATAACCAGACTATATAAAACCCCTTTACCTTTATGAGTATATTCAACAGATGCATCCTAACAGACGTCGCAATTTTGAAGGACCATTAACATGAAATTGAGTGAACTAAAATATGTGATCTTCATCTAAAAGTGAACCGACTTAGATCAATCCATAAACATGTCATTCGTCTGTTACGCTGGGACAAAATTATGTAAGTCGATTTCGAGAAAATATCAATCGGACCGTTCCGTTTGGCTAAGCTATGATCAATTTTGTACGTTGTGCAAAATTCCATGTCAATCTGGCAAACATAAAGAGTTTGGTGCACTATTTACGTAAAATCGAAAATATATATGAAAGCTATATCCAAATATGAAACGATTTCAACGAAAGTTTTCACAGGTTAAGTTATACTAATTTCAGTACGTTTTGTTCCTATCGGTCATATTATGCGTCCTTGGTACATCATTTGGACGAAAGTATATATGGAAGCTATATCCAATCTGAAACGATTTCAACAAAACTTGACACACGTTAGTCTATGCTAACTTCAGTACGTTGTTCAAAATTTTGTGCCAATCTGTCTAAATTTGCGTCTTTGGTGCACCATTTACTTTAAATCGGACGAAAAAATATATAGGAGCTATATCTAAATCTGAACCGATTTCAAGGATATTAGCTTCGAAATTGAGCTATATCAGTCCTTAATTAGGCATAACCCTTCATATTGTAAAAACACCTAATATCCGCTAATTCCTACACAATGTTGTTAATATTGGTCCCGCTTTAGATATGCCTCATATAACTATGCCCTCTAAATTGCAGTATTTTGAGGTTTTTATGTTTCACCATACCATGCGTTCTTAATATAAGTCCACATTTTGGAGTTTTGAGTTAAAAAAAACATACCACTTTTTGGTATGTTCCCTATATTTTCATTTCACGTAACTATGGTGAAGGTATCCAAAGTTCGACCCAACCGAACTTAGCGTTTTTTCGCTTGTTTATTTTCAACTTTTATGTTATGTTGTAGCCCCCACGTAATGGTAACTCCACTATTCCGTTTTAGTGTTTTAGACATATTTTTCGAACGTCACTCGTCATTATCGGTATGTTGCCAAAGCTTAGCCTCTTAAATTTGGTAAAACACCAAGCTATAGACTTTAAGGCTTAGATTCTATAGCTTGATGTTTTGTTTTCCTTTGTAAGCCATGATCTATTTTAGGTTCTTTGAATTTCCAACTTATGTTAAATGCCATAAAAAGTTCGGTCCGGTTTTTACCTAAATATTTAAAAGCTAAAAATATGATTGTGGCCTTCCCTTAACTCCATTCTGTGCATACCAATTACATAATATTTCTTTTAAACACAACATATATGTGAAAATATATTTTCACTATATTCTTCTGGTGTCAAAGCAATAAAAAAGTGGCGGTGTTTCATCTTCGGACATTATTCATTAGGCAGTTGTCACCAAGCATATGTATATATGAATATTTTGTTGTTGTAAACGTTACAGATTTTTTATTTATTTCTCAATTGGTTTTCTGTTTTGATTACGGATTACCAATCTTCGTTTTTCACGTATTTTTGTATTTTGCTTTATTTACTTTTAAACATTTTAAATCTCATCTTTATTTTTTATGATGGTTACTGAATGTGTTTCCCCGTAGTGGTTGTTGTGCGCTGTGTTTTTATTCATATCTGGAACGACAAAATGTGACATCTGCTTCATATCACATGGTTGGTTGACAATGGCCAGCTAGCTAGCGGGCTGGTTGTATGGATGGTTGTGTTCTATGGATGAAATATGGTAATGTTGACTGTGATCTAGATGATGTCTACAACGATGATCATGATGACGGTTTCAAATGGTTGATTGTGTGATGTTTTTGTTTGTGTGTGTATGTATATTTTAGCTTCCATCCATCCATCTATGAGTATGAATTTTTAATCAGTTTTCTATATAAAAATGGTTTCCTAACATTCATCATCATGCATGCCTTCATCATGTATGAATAAAATTTTAGGCGTATCTGAATTGTGTATGTGATTGCGAGTGTGTGTTTGTGTGTAAATGATAACAACAACAACTACAACAACATCAATAAAAATATACAATTTTGATGAATAACAAGCGTATGACAAAGCTGTTGATGGGACCAATATGTTTGTATGTTCATAGGTACGTATGTGTGTGTGTAAATGTTTTCTGTTATCATAAATTTGAAATTCAACCCTTTTCAAATTTTTTGATACCGAATGTGGTTGGTATATTTCGTCTGTCTGTCTGTATGTCTAACAGCTTGGCACTCTGCTTGTTTGTTTGTTAGACTGCCTCTCTGTCTATATCTATTCTATATGGGTTGGTGTTGTATTTCCAAACAACAACGAAATTCAAAATTCATAATGACGAACGGCTGTAAAAACCAAACCTACCCACTCCACCGCAATTGTTCATCATTAACAATTAATATCTGTAAATGTTGTGAATGGCGGCGGGTTTTCTATATAGTTTATTGTCTCAACAAATAAAAATTAATATACGAGAACTATCGAAACGCCATTTTGTAAAGAAATTCATTTGGGTTATGGATTTTGATGTCACACTTTTCAGTTGTAAGACTTATTGACGCTTATTATACTAAAAGTGTTTTGGGAGAAATAAGTCGTGGTTTTAAAAATATAAAAATAGCGTAGATTGTTAAATTGTCGTTTTTCCATTGCTAAAATGTATTCCTTACATATATGTTTAAAACAAATCGAAACTTTGCTATGTTATGCGTGTCAAAGTGTAGGTGGAAAATGGTGCGGTGGTTTTCTAGTTGATCTACAGACATCAATTATATCATTTGAACACCACGGAGTTTTTATTGAACAGAATAAGCTTGTCTATTTTTTATGACGATCGATCAATATTAAGTCAAATGATCAGGGAATTTTCTTTGCAAAGTGCCACAATTTGTATTTTATTCCGAATCTGTTTAAATAAGTTTAGTTTTGCAACATAAAATTCATATAAATTGCCTGATTGACTATTTGCCTGTTCCGGTACAGCAAGAATCTGCAATTTTGAAAGGAAAATTTGTTATTGTATGGGAACATAGCAATATTGTCAATATTGTCAATTTTTACTATAGCTGAAGACGAGGTTAATTATTAATTATAAAAAAAGTGAATAGTTTTGGGATAATTGATCTGTCTTTTTTACATGATATTGACCTCCAAACTTTATTTGGGTGGTTGAGGTGAAACATTTTTATATTCTTTACCGATTTGTTACTAAGTCATTCATTTCACGGGTTTCGTGTCAAAGTAAAAGCAGAAGCCTACAAAATGAGGACTACGTCTCTTATGTATCATTGTTCAGAATATTAACTGTATCTACCTTTAAATGATGCTGACATTTTGAAGCTTTGAGTGTTTTTTTTTTTTAATTTTACTTCTAGCTTTAATAAGCAAACTGGAATTTCTAAACATCGATTATAAGATTATTATTGTAGTCGCGAATCTGAGTGTATGTAGTATATACGGCTTCAGAGTAATACTCATCCAAAGGTGGAATTTTTGTGCGATCAAATTTCAAGAAAACTTATTGCATTTTCTCTGGATCATTTTACGTTTCAATAAATGACCTGATGCGGATCTTGAACTTTTACGAAAACAGAACTGTAAAAACTTCACCCGATAGTGATATGTTCCCAATTTATTTAAAAAAGGGAGATGTGATTCAACAGACATACCGACATTCAAAAAAAATTATGATCAAGAATATGTACCTTTTGGGGTCTCCGATGAATTTTGCAAGGTGTTGCAAACGGAATGACAAATATACACTTCACCTTATAGTGCAGAGTATGAAAATGCACTACATCTTCAAAAACGACTATGGAACGACAGTCACCATCAATTCGGAGCATTACGGTCATATGATAACAGACTTGTTCTTGCCTTTGTTGAAGAATACAACTTGGAGAATGTGTGGTTTCAACTAGAGAGACATTTCCTGGGCGCGTAATTTCTTGTCGTGGCGATATCAACTGGACACCAAGACCAAAAAAACTTCTGTGACAAGGTTTTGATCTTATAGGGGTTGACTTTGAAACCATTTTAATTTAATTTCAAAACATGTATTCCTTTAGATTATCTTCATCACTACTAGATTCCACTTCATTGAAAACCTAAAAATCTTCTGCGTCCGTATTCCCCAAACTATCTGGGTCTCTTAAAAACTTTAGTTTAGATATAAATTTTAAGTCACGTCGGTCACTTATTTCTTTTTGTAATATCTGTGGAATTGAATGGTCGATGGAAGTTTGTTGATCTTACAATGTTTTCAAGACAGCATCGACAATAATTTAAATGTATGGCATGATTCCAGCAAAATAACCCTCCAATAGGACATTTAGAATAAATTTTCTTATGACATTCGCCCTATCCGGAACAGTTGTTACAACGTGGATTTCGAAACATAATTTCAGCAGTTTTTCTTCAATCATTTTCCGAATTTCGAATCTATCTATTATATAAATGGGGTTTAAAATGAGCATCTTCCACTTATACACACATTAAAATATCCCCCTGTAGTCCTTGTATTATCGATAACAAATAATACAACGGATGGATCAACGGATACATTCTGTTAAGGCATAAACAGTGAAATTATTAATTCCGTATTAATATATATTTAGAAATACAATTTCCCGTTTTCCCGATAAATGCTTTCGGGAATATCGATGTCAACAAAATCGGGAAATCCCGGCAATACCCGGGACGGGAATTCCCGACCCCAAACCCTAGGTACGCGATAAGCATTCAGTTCTTGAGCACATAAAAACCAACATTCGTCAAGTCATGGCTTACCTCCGAAAAATCAATGCTTGCAATATTTTGCTTGGATGTCATTTAAAACATTCAAACTTTATAATAAACCAGTACACCACTTACCTTAAATCGGACGAAAATATATATGGGAGCTATATCCAAATCTGAACCGATTTTCGGGAAACTTGACATACATCATTCTAGCCCTAATTCATTACGCTGTGCCAAATTTCGTGCAAATCGAAAGACATATGGGGACTTCGTGCAAATTCGTGTAAATCGAATAATTTTCAGAGACTTTGCACCAATTACCTAAAATCGGATGATAATATATATGGGAGCTATATCTAAATCTGAACAGATTTTCACGAAATTTTGCCACATCATTCTAGACTTAATTCAGTAGGCTGTGCCAAAATTCGTGCAAATGAAAATATTTCCAGGGACTTTGGTGCACCAATTACCTATAATCGGGCTAAACTATATATATATGTATATATATAGGGGAGAGGGGGGCACCTTTGAACACTTTTTTCTTTCAAGCCTCACACAATTTTTTATTTTATAATTTTTGGTTTCTTATAAGTTTTAACTAATAGGCACATATGTAACCTTTAAAATGAATATACATATGACATACTTTAAGCTTGATATACATATTTTATTACTGTTTTAATGGAGGAAGTCAAAGTGTTCAAACCTGCCCCCCAGGGGGCACCTTTGAACAAAGCTTGGTATTTTTGAACGGCATGGTTTTTAACAGTGATTATGTTCAAATATATATGTATTGTATTCATATATATCACAAAAGAATTTATTTATTAAAAACATATACAAAAATATTCGAAAATTAAAAAATTCTGATCAAAATTTATTAAAACATAAAACGACTTAAAAGCAAAAATTTATATGGTGAAAAATACAGCTAATTCCGTAATCTTATTAGCACATTTGAAATTTTTGAGAAATCGAAGCCAAAAGTTAAAAACTCCGTTTTTAATGGAGTTTACTTGGTATGTTCAAAGGTGCCCCACCTGTGGTATTTTACGGAAAAATTTAAAAACAAGATTTTATGAGCGCTGTTCAAAGGTGCCCCACGTTCAAAGGTGCCCCCTCTCCCCTATATATATATATATATATCTGAATCTGAACAGATTTTCATGAAACTTGGCACACATTATTATAGACGCAATTCAGTACGCTATGCCCAAATCGAATGATTTTCAGGGACTTTGGTGCATCATTTACCTAAAATCGGGCGCTATACCTAAATCTGAACCGATTTTCACGAAACTCAGCACACGTCATTCTAGACTTAATTCAGTACACTATTCCAAAATTCGTGCAAATCGATTGATTTTCAAAAACTTTGGTGTACTATTTACCTAAAATTGGGGGAAGCTATATATGGGAGCTATATCTAAATCTGAACTGATTTTCTCCATTTTCCATAGGGTTAGTCCTTGGGCCAAATAAATGACTTGTGCCAAATTTCATCCAAATCGGACTTGTACTTTGTTTACAATTTAACATCAACATAAATCGACTCGGAAAGTGATTCTATGCATATTTTCAAAAGGAACCAAGCGTCTATCTAGACATAATACCCTGTACCACAGTGTGGTGAAGGCTATAAATATATATCATAAAAAATAATATGTTTTTTATGTAGGTTAGCTTTGGAAACCACGAATTAGATAGCCCTTCGTATTATATTGTGTTCAGTTTATTCTCTATAGTATGGGAAACATACAAACAAGAATGGTCGATTTGAGAAGAATGTTTTCCAATACTTCCACATCCAAAGCCATATTAATAATATATATGAGTCGCTTATTCTTAAAGTGGTTTAAGTATTTTTTTTCTTATATTGACATATTTAAAGGTTTGGGTTTGATTTGTTTCACAAAATATTCTGACGTGTAGAATATATACGTAAGTTTACTAGAAAACCAAGATATGTATCAAAAATAAAATTGACTAAATTTGACGACTCATATGGCAAGCAAGCCATATAAACTAAATCTGGAGGTATCACCCCTATGAGGTAATGCATCGTAAATATTTATATTTTACTGATAATGATATTTAATATTCTTTTAAAAAAAACCTCTACGCAAAAGATTAGTCAGTGAAACCAACAAAATTATATTTTGATTAAATTACCTCATCATTTAAAGAACATTCAAAGCCCATGACAAAATAAGAATATTTTTTCTCAATAAAAAATGTAATCAATGAATATTAAAAATTCATAGCCACAATGTCTAACATCAAAAAGTTAAACATTAACAAAAAAACAACAAAAACAAAAATGACCAAAGGAAACTTCAAAAGGAAATACCCAAAAAATAAATGCATGTAAATTAAAGGAAAACCCCACTCAAAAAGAAAAACGAACGAACTAACGAATACTTCTTAATGTTATTAATAAAAAAACCGACACCCAAATAAATTTTTGGAACCCTTTTCTTGTTGTCATTACAGCATAATTAATAATAAGAAAACAACCAAGGAATGTTTTGAAAAAAAAAAATGTGGTCGAAACGAAATCTCTGAAGACGCCGATATGTCTCCCAGTGTAAAGAAAATGGAAAATCTATTTTTTGGGGTGGGGATGTTTAATAAAAAAGTTTAAATAATGTTCATGATGATTGTTGATAAGAAATATTCCCAATTATAAATATTTTAAAATTTTGATTTGAATAAAAGAATGAATGGGAAAACTGGTAGACAAAATGGGATTGAGGAAAAAATATTTAAATATAAAGAGAACGTTTGGCTTATGAAGGCAATTTGTTTTTATTTGATTCTTGATTTTTACTAAAAATTCATAGATAAGTAAATTTTATTTAGAAAATTCTAATTTTAGAATCTGGAAAAGAAATTTGGTATGTAAATATGTTTAAATGAAGAAAAAATAGTAAGTATTTTCTTTAAATATATCAAATAATATAAAGAGGTTTAATTTTAGTAACATTTACTATAATTAAGTAAATTTTACTGCGGAATGTTAATAAAATTTTTATAAAAAAGTTATTTAAATAAAGATATCATTGTAATATACGAAAATGTAATGAAAATTCTTCCCTTAAATTTTTATATTATTTTAAAAGAAATGCATTAATAAATTTTCTAACAAATCGATTCGAAAATATTTTTACATGTTTTCTTTCAATTCCGGTTCTCTCCAGCCCACATAATTTATTTTCCATCGTGTCCCTTACCTAGGACAATTGGTGGTTGAAACAAAAAGGCGTAATAGGCAACTCAAAAGGTCAATGAAAAAGGTTTGTCGAGCTCATATGAAAACGTTAAATGACAAAACTAAAAAAATGTCGCTGATAAGAATCTGATGAAAATTAATACCTACAATAAAAACATGTTTAGAAGAAACCGAAAAAATATATTAATATTGAAGATTTCGATTTAACATATTTGGGCCGTCTATAGAACAAAATATCAGTACGAGAAATTGAGAATAAGTCTTTGAAAAAAAAAAAAAAAATTCAAAATGAGTTTAAAAAATCAGTAGCTTTTCTCATGGCATATTTAATATAAAAACTACATTTATGCACAAGTACCCATGCTTCAGATCCATATAATAGCACGGGTAGTATCAGCGTCTTGTAAAGTGTGAGTTTGATCTGGCGGGAGGTGGCCTTGTTTCTAAACTGCTTACTTAGACCATAGTAGCATCTGTTGGCCATCACAATCCTTCTCCGAATTTCGAAATAACGGTATATAAAGTCTTTGACTACCTCGAAGCTGTAGTTCTCAAGTTTCACAGTTTGTCCGAGTCTACTGGACGTCTTGCGCGTTGATACCATCAGCTTGGTCTTCTCGCCGTTTACTGCCAGACCCAGTTTGGCAGACTCCTTTTCAATTTGTTCAAAGGTGGCTGTTACCGCTCGCAATGTTCGACCCATTATATCGATGCCATCGGCGTAGGCGAGTAACATGTGTTGTTTGGTGTACAGAATGCCATTTCTGTTCACCTTTGCGTCTCGTATGACCTTTTCCAGCAGGATGTTAAAAAGATCACACGACAAACTGACACCTTGTCTGAATCCTCGTTCGGTATTGAAGGTCCTTTCGTACTTTAACTGCTGATCTTGTGCCACTTAAAGTTATCCTGCACAACCGTATTAATTTTGCAGGAATGCCGAACGTAGAAATGGCTTTAAACAGCTCTGAACGGATAGGGCTGTCGAATGCAGCTTTATAGTCGACAAATAGATGGTATGTGTCGATGTGTTTTTCGTGGGTCTTTTCCAGGATTTTGCGCAGAGTGAAAATCTGGTCAATGGTGGATTTGCCAGGTCTGAAGCCGCATTGGTATGGTCCAATGATGTCATTGACCATTGGCTTCGGTCGTTCACACAGCACACTGGATAGCAATTTATATGCAATGGGAAGGAGACTTATTCCTCTATAGATGGCACATATCGTCTTGTCTCCTTTTTTGTACACGGGACACAGGATGCTGAGCTTGTGCATGCTCCTGACCAGCATCTGGCCACCAGTCTTGAATAGTTCGGCTGGTAACTGATCGGCTCCTGTTGCATTGTTGTTCTTCAGCCGATTAATTGCTTTTATGACCTCATCTTGGCTAGGTGGTATACACTCTATACCATCATCTCTCATTGGTTCTGGGGTATCTTCTTAAACGCCACTATTTGATACCAGAAGCATTTCAACTAACCCGACTCCTCCCATTTTTTTTATAGTTGTTATGGTTGAATTCGCGGCACATATTAGCTCACTATTTCATCGGGTGATGAGAATAGCTCCCCAGGTGACACCGCGGGGAGGTCAGTGTCCACACTTGAGATGAAAGAGGGACCAAGATAAGCCTGGACTTCGCCATGTAAAAGCCAATCACAGCCGCTGCTTGGTATCTATCATCCCCTACGCTCGTGCATATCGAAACATATTTAGGGACTTTCTTGCACCATTTACATTAAATCGGACGAAAATATATATGGGAGCTTCATCTAAATCTGAACCAATTTTTATGAAAATTATTCTAGACTCAGTTCAGAACGCAGTGCCAAATTTTGTGCAAATCGAAAGATTTTCATAAAATCGGATAAACATATATATGGTAGATGTATCTAAATCTGAATCGATATGCACGAAACTTAGCACACATCATTCTAGACTTAATTCAGTACGCAATAAATCGGACAATATGAACCTATATCTAAATATGAACCGATTTTCCCAATTTCAATAGGGTTCGTCGTCCTTGGGCCAAATAAATGAGATGTTCCAAATTTAATCGAAGTCGCATCATAAATGCACCGGTACTCTGTTTACAATTTAACATGGACGGACTTGGACAAATCGACTCAGAAAGTGATTCTATGCATATTCTCAAAGGAACCATGTGTCTACCTCTTTTCCTTTTGCCTTTTATAAACATATGCACAAAGACATAATACCCTGTACCACAGTATACAAAGTTCGTCCCGGCCAAAATTACGAAATTATGTGGTGTTCATGAATGCTATGCTATCCTTTATAGAAGATCTGGCTCGTCTTGGAATGATTGCATTCATCATCATAATGACATTTAATGTTATTTATTCATACAATTATTGTATATCAAATTGAATTTGTGAAACATAATATCGATATTGAAATTAATCCTAACCCACATAAAAGGAATGAAACCTTTTCTACAAATTAACTTTAAGAAATTTTTAACTTATTCTTGTTCTTCTTTAATTTTTCCACTTCTAATTATTTTAATTTGTGGTTGGACAGTTTAGTGATTGATTTATAAGTGTCATCAAACAAAAATAACGTGGGAGTCATTTTTATCGACTTTAAGATGTCTCTTTACAACATTTACATGTGAAACCACATGGCAATAACGAACAACGACAACAACAACAACAGCAACAACAAAAATGATAGAGAGATACACATAGAATGATTATCACGACAAAATAATTGTTTGGAAGAGTTTTTCAGAAATTAAATTCAAATAAAATTAATTTCGAAAATATTCAACTCAAGCAATAAACTATCAACCTTTTTTGTTTGGAAGTGATTTCACGTGTGTGTGTGTGTGTGTAGGACTGTGGCGGTACTTTAAATCGTAATTATATAATGACTTTAAATAGAACATTAAACATACATCAAATGTACTCATTTTGTGGTCTTTTAATGTTAAATTCAAAGAAAAGTGTTTTTTCATTTAATTAAAATTTCTTTGCCTTAAAAAAGAAAATAAAGAACCATACTGCCCGATTTTGATTTGCTGATATAGACTGATATTTTGTGTTCTTTCCCAATCATCGGATGGTTTGTAATAAAATGTGAAAAAATACGATCTGTTAAAGAAATAAATCTAAATTTCAAATAAATGTTGTCTTACGTGCATTTTTGATTTTATGATGTTACAGCACAGCAACACTTCAATATTGTAAGCAAATGACAATGAAGTTTGAAAACCAAAAAAATCAAAAATGCTTGTAGTGCTAGAATTTTTTGGAATAAATTATTTAGTAAAGAAAATGTTAAAATTTAAAAGGGTTTTGTTACTTAAATACCATTTAAATGAGCCTATGAGACTCATTTAGTATTGCCGCAACAACAACAATAATAATACTGACCTTTTCCAAGTGGCTACTTAGTCGTGCATGAAAGTTTATTCTTTAAATATAATTATCGACTGACTTATTAAAATGCGCTGTGGTGTGCATATTAGTTTAGAACCCTTTCTAATTTATTATAGACTATAGCATTTTGGGTGTATTGCCAACAGCAATACGTGTGGAGGATATATTAGATATGATTTGGTATAAAAAGGTGGTATAATATTGAAATAATCGAATTACAGTCTATTTGTAGTGTACTAGACGGACCTCCTCCTTCTCTCTTATGTGAAAAGGCAAAGAAAACAAGAAAAATCGTTAATTTCAGAAACTTTTCTAAAATACCAAAAATTTGGTCGGGCTTTTATATAGGGGATATGTAATAAAAAAATGTAATAGCATCAAATATTTTACTAGGACATGCATGTACGGTGTTAACGTTCGACCATTGTTCGCCAATTTAAATTTCATGTTTCGGTGGAAGTCGCTTAATCATCTTTTAACGGCAGGATTCTAATATAATTTTTAACTAGAGCTGACAATGGGCCAGAGATCCAACTTTTTGGCCATAATTAGTGCAGTGGATTGAGGAAAACAATAAATATACAATATATAAGGGTTTCGGGGACGCTGATTAGGATGCTGCAAGAAAAAGTAAAAAATTATATGGGTTAGGGGAGACTAGGACACCTTCGGCATCGGGACACATTAGGCAATCGCGTTTTCGATATAAAGCTCTCATTTACATCACTGGCTTTGATCCATAGGGACATCAAAATAAATAACTTTCGCAAATTTTGAAATGTCTGGCTAATAAGCTTATTTAGATATTAGATGTTTTTGTAATATTTCCATTCCATTTCGTAAGTATTTCGTGAATAAATCTTTTCAAATTTTAAGGCAGTACTATTAAAAATCTTTAAAAATAATCCTTTAATATTGTCCAAAATTATATATAAAAGACCAAACGAGCTTCTATAGACGAAAATGCGACAGAAAAAAAAACTATTTATGATGGTGTGTGTGTGGCCTTGAGATGTCAACGTCCGTCCGCTAGAAAATATAACCTTTAAAGTCAAACTTTGAGTGGCTTATTAAAACAAATAGAACCTTTAGAGGATCTGAATTTCAACCAGACTGATAACGGTGATAATTACCATGCTATGACTATGGTGCCGAAAAGCAATGTATACAGAATTTCATTTCGGGGGGGCCCCGTAGAGTAACTTCGGGTAATGTGGACCATGCGTCTAATGTGGACCATCCTCATATCTAAGAAAATGCTTGTGATATGCCAATGCCGCCTTGATATATGTTTTCCTAATCAGTAAAAACATACATCTAACATGCGTTTTAGTACATAATTGCAATGCTCAAAATTTAGTTAAGCTCTTATTGAAATCTGTGATTTGAAATTTTTTTTGTCACAAGAGTCAAACTTTATTTTTTTTTTTTTCAATAAAATAGCTATAATTACAATCGGTTAGTTTTAATTTTTATTTATTTTTTAAGACAAAAAATGTTTTTAAATAAAAAAATGCATAGTCGGGTAATGTGGACCACTATAAAAAACGGGATATTTTCATGGGGACAAGGTCCAAACATGGTCCCATATTAAAAACATTTCTATCCTCTGAAAACTCGATATGCGGAATTACAGCTGTTTCGGTTGGATATTTAAGCTAGGACCTTCAAAATGCCGTAAATGGGGCAGTACCCCTAAAATGGGGCTATTCCAAAAAAAAAAAAATATATATATATGGGTTCATTGCATTGCTACCCAAGATTGCAATAAATTGAAATTTCACAACCAATCCACAACCCACCTTTTAACTTACTGGTCCGCATTAACCGCACATACTGGTCCACACTATCCGCCATGTTGTTTTTATTCTCAGTATTGAGTTTTTTTAAATATAATGCAATAAAATTTTTATAGTCAATTATATATAATGTTTGACCTGGAATATATTTAGACGACAAATCTACTATGTCGTGAAAACAATTTGTTTTTAGTCTTTACTTTTAGTACGACCACAATATCAAAAAAAGAGAATGGTGGTCCACATTACCCGAAGTTACACCAGTACAAAATGAAAAAAAAAATCGGCGTTGCAAACATAAATTTACTGTGAAATAAACTCATTGAATAAGTACTGAGATATAGATCTCCAAAAAAATTTCGAATGGTCCCCAGTCTCCCCAATACACCGAAGATTTCACTTCCAATGGGAATTGAAAATTCGAAATTACAGGCAATTTGGTTGAATACCCCGCACAAATACTGACATAGGTTAGTTAAAGTCGAATTTATTTTTTATTAAATTTTGAAATTTTCAACGACTATTTTTATATTATCGGAAATAACGCAAAGTTCTGGACAGAGATCATATCAAGGCGTCGATTGGTGCTATAACCATTAAAATATCCTATGACACTAGGTTCTGAAACTCAATTTTTTTTTTAATATCACATTAACGAATTTATCTTTTTAATCCATACATGCATTTAAGAAAAAAATATATTATTGGTAAAATGATTCTCAGTTCATCGCTACGATTGCATTCCACACTAAAGAATTTCTTTAATTTGTACAGGATTTTGGGAATTAATCTCAAAATAGTGTAAAATATATTTATAAATAACGTCAACAAATCTGTCCCTATGGTCAATAATCATATCTTCATATTCCACCATCCAAAATATAACACACTTTTACTGTCTGCTATTAATATAGGCCAAAATCCCAAACAGTACATAAAACACATAAAAATTAAATTAAACGAAATTTATTTCTGTATTTCGTTCAGTCATGTTTTTAATTAAAACCAAGTATTCCAAATTATCTTTTTAAAGTTTTCAAGAAAAGGAAAAACTTGTATTCACCTAAAACCTTTCAAATTATAAAGACAAAAACAACATTCATTTATATTTCGTTTGCCTTTCTAACTATACGGAAATTGTTGAAATGCCGACGGCATTCACTAATGTTCAACAAAAAATAACTAATAAGCCAAATGCATTACTCTATAAATTCAACAATCTTTTTAATACATTCGTTTTTTATTTTCAAATAAAAAAATGGAGGCGTCATTTTGAGTCTTAATCTTTACAAAAATAACATCTATGCCCCGCCTTTTGGTTGTCATAATTTGTTAACTTTATTCATATTCGACGTGTTGTTGTTGTTGCTGTTTGTATAACTCGTCATAATTGCCGCGTTGTACACGATGAGACCATTTTTGTTTGTGTGTATGGTTGTTGCTGTTTCATATTCTCTAAAACACTTTTTACGAACATACACACAACTACCACTTCGCCTGTATATAAAGAAATTTTTATTTGCTGAAATTTTTTTCATTTATTTAATTTTTTTCATTGCGTTTATCAGAATATATTGTATGTATGCGCCGCTACAACAACACACAACATTCACCTTTAATAACGCTCATATTACTGATATGATTATGAACCAAAAAACACCCTCCTATCAACACAGAAAATACAAACAGCAACAACAACAACGAGAAAAGGCACCCAACACAATCAATGAAAACACTCATAATGAGAGAAAATAAGAATACGGAGAACAATATGAACTCAGTAGTCAATATTTGCTCTCCCCAAATGGAGCACTCAATAGCAACGCAGCAACAAACACACAGTTATTCACCGAGAGCGATAAAAAATACAATTCTCAATCTCACTCTCAACGGGTGAGTTGCTCTTTTACATTCCCCACATACATTTTGA